>NC_041408.2:4925000-5225000 GCF_900747795.2 Erpetoichthys calabaricus | reverse complement strand
CTGTTCATGGGCCTGAAAGGGGGGAAATTATACAAATAATAATAAAATTAAAGGCACAATCGGAGCGCGTCTCAGTAGTTTCAGGAAGATGCAATAAAATAAAATTGAATAAAAATAGATAAATAATAAAAAAGAAGAAGAAGCAAGGAATACGATCGGGTGTCCAGGGGGAAACGGGGAAAGACTCACTTCGCATCTCATCTCTCAGTAAATGATGCCCGGGACTGTGTTTGTGGGTACGAGTCTCAGTGGGAGGAGGTGACCTGGCACAGTTAACAGCGTGGCATATGCTCAGTCACGAAGGAAATAAATAAAGGCAAAAAGAAAAAGAAAAGCCGATGATAAACAAAGGCGTGAGCGAGCAGACTTGTGAAGATGAACTGACTGAGCAGGAGCTGGGAAGGAGCTCCTAAAAGGAGTTAGGAACGAGTTGTGTGTGTGTGTGTGTGTGTGTTTGTGTTTGTGTACTGTACATAGTAACTCAAGTGTGCATACTGCGTGAGGGGGGCACATACAAATGAATACAAAATAAGTGAAGCAACTCAGACACATCAGCAACAGGACAAGGAGGGCGGGCTGTACACGTGAGCACATACATACAGTGCAGAGTGTATATACATGAAGAAACACACACACACACACAGTGCAGAGTGTGTACATACATGAACACACACACACACACACATACATACAGTGCAGAGTGTGTACATACATGAACAAACACACACACACATACACATCCTGCAGAAGAATACCAGCACATACATGACAGCTCAATCAAACTCATCACAATAATGATAACGAGGCCGGCAGGCTATACGTGCACACACACTTGTAGAGTATACTATATTATAGGTAATAAGAGGTGGCAAAGGAGCGCAAAGGTAATCCAGGAAAAATAATAATAATAATAACATTATTATTATTATTATACACACACATACATATGCAATATATATAAGAATATACAGTATATAATAAAGCATATAAAATGAATGCCAAATTAAACAAAATAAATCTCATGGTGATAATAAGAATGGTATTTTACACTGACATATATTTATCTAAACAAACACTACCGTATATTCACTGTATTCATATAAAACAGTAAAACAAAAAATAACAAAAACGTTAGGTCTGAAACACACTTATTTAGAGTACAAAATGTGTGTAGTGCAATACATGAAATCAAGCATAGTAAAGAAGTAAATAAAACATAACATTAATGGAGATAATAGGAATGATATGATATGCACAATATACACACTTAAACACACACACATACACATATATAGTATACATATACAGGATCTACTGTATAAATATTATAATTATAATATACTTATACACACAATGTATACACTATATGTACATAAAACAGTAAAACAAGTAATAATAATAATAGTAAAAAAATGTTAGATTACACACACACATACAGTATATGTGTACTGTATGTATATGTGTTCATATATATATATATATATATATAATATGTGTGTGTGTGTGTTTGTATATATAATACAGGGTTAGTATATAAATATATACATAATATAGGGTGAGTCAAAATTCTGTTAAAACTAATGGTCCTGCTATGTATATACTTATATATAATTTTTGTGGACAATTTATATGCCACATATGGTACAGGTGTTGAACGTGATGGCGAACAGGTTGAGACACTCCTGTAAATCATCTTGCACATATGAAGTATGTTTTGTGAATAAATTGTTTCTGCCATTCAAATGTTAACTTGATTTTGATTCACCCTGTATATATATATATATATATATATATATATATATATATATATATATATATATATGGTGGCCTGGTAGCGCTACTGCCCTGCAGTAAGGAGACCCAGGTTTGCTTCCCGGGTCCTCTCTGTGTGGAGTTTGCATGTTCTCACCAAGTCTGCATGGGTTTCCTTCCACAGTCCAAAGACATACAGGTTTATATATATAGTGTGAAGTGTACAACTTATAATAAATGAATAATTGAGAAATAATTATGGTTATAAGAAAAATGTGATTTCATACTAAAACATATACACACATGCTCGCTGTCTTTCTCTCTCTATATATATATATATGTTTGTGTGTGTGTGTGTGTGTGTGTGTGTATGTGTGCAAAATAAAGGAGAGCAAATAAATACAAAGTATAGTATATCTATAGTTACAATAATAAAGTTTGTTATTATATATATGTGTGTGTTAAAAGAAAAACTGAATTACATGTATATTGATTTGTGTATTTATTTATTTTTACAGTACCTGTTCTGAGCTTTTCTTCTGTGTAGAGCACTATTCAAAAATAAATTGAATTACAAAAGTTGAATACATTGCACATAATATATAAAAGCCTATAAAGTAGAATGTATAAATCATAAATGTATATTTTGTTAAGGAAATGTCATTGATTTGTGTGATGCACAGAGAGCGAGCTTGTGCTAACTAGGCCTGGCCTGGCGTGTGTGTGTGTGTGTGCGTATGTGTGTGTGTGTGTGTGTGTGTGTGTGTGACACACCAAACGACGTAGGCCTCACTGATTGGCTCGTTGGTAGTTAAAGTCGGTGATCTGATCAGCTGTGCAGTACGCTACAGTAACACGCATTATTAAACGAGGGCTTTTAGTGATGACACGGTTTACGGAGTTTATCCCAGAATTTGTCTGGATGTGTTTGTGTGTTTGTGTGTTTGTGCTTCTTGTTTCTTTTTGTAATTAAGGGATCACACGTTCATTTAAAAAAGATAAACTTTACTGAAATTTCTGGATTCGTTCTTTTCACTCCGGTGCCTATAGCAGACACAATTAATTCCCAAAGCTGTCGTGTGGTATTTGTGACGTTGTACTATTCCGTGGCTCACAGACGTACACGGGACATTTGCAGTACGTTAATGAAGCGGTGGCTGTCATCGCGTTCTATGCAGATTTTGGGCTTCACCTGCGCCGCTCCACTGCGGTCTTCACCGCTGGTGTTCTTTTCATGCAGGGCTGCAGTTTATTCTCGGATTCGTTCTTGCCAAGCTTACAATTAACCTATGTACAGTAGTCTAATTATTTCTTTAGCTGGATTAACTTAACCTTTCTGTTGCCCCTAATTATAAGTGGAGTATATATTTATATCTATGGGTGTGCGTGTGGCCAGACGTCATCAGAAAGTATTTAATGCATTTCCAGATGGATGCACCAATA
Organism: Erpetoichthys calabaricus; assembly: GCF_900747795.2. NCBI lineage: Eukaryota > Metazoa > Chordata > Cladistia > Polypteriformes > Polypteridae > Erpetoichthys > Erpetoichthys calabaricus. Next base: position 5,221,805 of record NC_041408.2, on the reverse strand, counting down.
CGGAGTGAGAGCTTCTGACACTTGAGAATTAAAAGACGTTTTGGTCTTTAAGGACTGGAATTTCATGGTCCTGATCTAAAAAAAAAAAATCCAAGTCTCTGTTCCTTTTTAATAAAAGTTCTCGTTGTCTGCTTGTGCCGTTTGTCCTTCTGAGTGTCCCGTTCCACGAACGCCTTTTGCTAAAGACCGCCGGTGGCCGAGTGAGTAGCGGGACTTGCTGTGCCCTAAACGTCGTTTAGCTGCGTTGCGATCCCAATATGTTTTAGTGAGACAGACGCCCGTCTAGTAATGCGGTTACTCTGCCCTAACTCAATGGGATTCAAAGGTTGGTTGGTAGGGTTGGTTATTTTCAGCGCCCGGCAAGGCTCTTTCTGGGTTTTTTGGAGTGTGCTTGCTTGTTTTCCACCACAGTCGTCGTTCATCTTCTTCTTCTTTTGATTGAAGGTTTCCGGTCGCGACCATGAATTGTGTCGGTGTGATTTATCAAAACTGTGTCTGGTGGCAAAGGCACTGGTGACCCTGGCTATGCTGGGAGTGCCGCTGTGCTGTTACTAAGTCCACACCAGCGCTTCACTGAATGGCTTTATTGGTAGAGGCGCCCGTCAGGTCGACTTTCGCCGAGTGTTAACTTTGTACAATTCTTTTCCAGTTTTCTTTTTAGATAAAGTTTAAGATGGAACACCTAACACACGTGGCTTTTTCTTTATAAAACACATCCGTCACCAGAGGGTCCCGAAGTGAGCAGATCAGTGGCACTTCAGGAAGATTTTTACTGGCAGATGAAAACGGAACATCAATAGTTCACAGATTCCCTGGAGTCCAAAAAATAAATAAAAACCGAACAGTAGCTATTTTTAAAATTCCTCACTTGTTTAATTAAGTCCCTTTTTTCTTCCGTTTGGTTCACAACAGAAAATTAGCATTTAGACACCTGCCAGTGAACAGCTGCTTGATGAATTTTTGCAAAGCCCGCTGATGGCAGAGAAGACGGCTCGTTTCTCCACTCCCTGAATGAAATCGCCGATTGCCGACTGCCGTTTTAATTGACGCATTATATTCAATTAAAGCAGAAAGCAGATTGGATTTGAAAACTTTGTCGAGAATGAGTGGTGCCTTGATGGCTTTCGAAATATTAGGCTAATTTTATTTACCGTAAGTAAACCGTGAATAAGTCATAATGTAAAGCTTTTAGAACTTTGCGTTTCGTGATGAGAGAATTACGGCGCGTCACTACATATATTGATTCCAAGTCTTAATGTTTTTTTTATGATATGGACATACTTTATGATAAAATTATAATTGAACCAATCGCTTCTGTAATATAATACTAGGCAAAAAAGAAAATATACAGCAGTTATTACTGAGTATTTACAGCTCTAGAAACTCTCCTAATTGCCATTTACTTGATGCTATGGCCGATTGAAGTACACGTTAATGGCTGATTTATACCCCGCGTCGAGTCTACGCCGCAGTCCGCGCTGCCCCAAACCCCCGGGCGTATCAATGGCGTAGCCTCAAAAATGTGACCTCAGGCAAACCCCAATGCCAGCGTTTCTCAACCTTTATTGATTTGCGACCCGAGTTTTCATAAAAGTTTTAATCAGACCCCTTAACGTTTTTTGAAACCCTGATAAAATTTATTCCTATTTTTTTTTTCCACCGATACACCGCTACAAGTTTAAAATCTCCTTACGGATTGCGAAATTACGCCACATATGGCAACATTCGCGCCCCCTTTTTTGTTGCTTGGGGCGAGCCCCACAGTTTGAGAACCGCTGCCCTATGCTAGGACACTGACTGGCCAGTGCGTATTTCCCGAAACGCGTTTCCATTCCTCTTCCTGTGTGGAAGTCCAAAAAGGTGAGAAGGGTCCAACTGCAGCCCGCAATGCCTATGATGTACAGTGCATCCAGAAAGTATTCACAGCACATCACTTTTTCCACATTCTGTTATGTTACAGCCTTATTCCAAAATGGATTAAATTCATTTTTTTCCTCAGAATTCTGCACACAACACCCCATAATGACAACGTGAAAAAAGTTTACTTGAGGTTTTTGCAAAGTTATTAAAAATAAAAAAACTGAGAAATCCCATGTCCATAAGTATTCACAGCCTTTGCTCAATACTTTGTCGATGCTCCTTTGGCAGAAATTACAGCCTCAAGTCTTTTTGAATATGATGCCACAAGCTTGGCCAGTTTCGCCCATTCCTCTTTGCAGCACCTCTCAAGCTCCATCAGGTTGGATGGGAAGCGTCGGTGCACAGCCATTTTAAATCTCTCCAGAGATGTTCAATAGGATTCAAGTCTGGGCTCTGACTGGGCCACTCAAGGACATTCACAGAGTTGTCCTGAAGCCACTCCTTTGATATCTTGGCTGTGTGCTTAGGGTCGTTGTCCTGCTGAAAGATGAACCGTCGCCCCAGTCTGAGGTCAAGAGCGCTCTGGAGCAGGTTTTCATCCAGGATGTCTCTGTACTTTGCTGCAGTCATCTTTCCCTTTTTCCTGACTAGTCTTCCAGTTCCCCACAGCATGATGTTGCCACCACCATACTTCACTGTAGGGATGGTATTGGCCTGGTGATGAGTGGTGCCTGGTTTCCTCCAAACATGACACCTGGCATTCACACAAAAGAGTTCAATCTTTGTCTCATCAGACCAGAGAATTTTCTTTCTCATGGTCTGAGAGTCCTTCAGGTGCCTTTTGGCAAACTCCAGGTGGGCTGCCATGTGCCTTTTACTAAGGAGTGGCTTCCGTCTGGCCACACTACCATACAGGCCTGATTGGTGGATTGCTGCAGAGATGGTTGTCCTTCTGGAAGGTTCTCCTCTCTCCACAGAGGACCTCTGGAGCTCTGACAGAGTGACCATCGGGTTCTTGGTCACCTCACTGGCTAAGGCCCTTCTCCTCTGATCGCTCAGTTTAGATGGCCGGCCAGCTCTAAGAAGAGTCCTGGTGGTTTCGAACTTCTTCCACTTACGGATGATGGAGGCCACTGTGCTCATTGGGACCTTCAAAGCAGCAGAAATTTTTCTGTAACCTTCCCCAGATTTGTGCCTTGAGACAATCCTGTCTCGGAAGTCTACAGACAATTCCTTTGACTTCATGCTTGGTTTGTGCTCTGACATGAACTGTCAACTGTGGGACCTTCTATAGACAGGTGTGTGCCTTTCCAAATCATATCCAGTTAACTGAATTTACCACAGGTGGACTCCAACTGAGCTTCAGAAACATCTCAAGGATGATCAGGGGAAACAGGAGGCACCTGAGCTCAATTTTGAGCTTCATGGCAAAGGCTGTGAATACTTATGTACATGTGCTTTCTCAGTTTTTTTTTATTTTTAATAAATTTGCAAAAACCTGAAGTAAACTTTTTTCACGTTGTCATTATGGGGTGTTGTGTGTAGAATTCTGGGGGAAAAAATAATTTAATCCATTTTGGAATAACGCTGTAACATAACAAAAGGTGGAAAAAGTGATGCGCTGGGAATACTTTCCGGATGCACTGTAGGTCAGGTAATGCCCACAACTTCAGTCAGATAACTCTCTCCCAACCCTAACCCTAACCTTAGTGTACCGGGCCCTAATGTTAACCATAGGCATTTCGTGATGTTGGCACATTACATTACTGACCTCATTGGTACTGCGGTCTGTAATCACACTCTCTTGGAAAAATGTGATGGACAGATATGTTCACCGATGGAAGGAAATGTGTGGCAAGAGGTGCGGTGGTCCTGGTGGGCAAATACTGCCGGCATGTTAATGTATCAATCGCTTTTCTTACGTCATACAAACACAACCAAGTAACGTTCCGGCATGCACCCGCGTCTCAGAAGTGTCAACTGTTTTTGACGGCGTAGCCTACCCACAAAGCTGCGCTGTAAACCTCATGCAGAAGTATAAGTAAGTGTGAGAAATGTGTGCTCCGACATGGTTTGTCCTAAAATATGCTGTTAAACCTCTGGTGAAGTGTATACGTTGTAAACAGTAGGTACGTTCTCTGTACTCTCTTTACATTCACCCGTGCAAATACATTGTGACCATTAGGGGACACAAATCCCTGACCCAGTAATACCCAACACACTCACTGGTTCAAATTAAGGATTTCTAATTTAGCAAGCATGTCGCACCTCTGGACTCCCAGTTCCCATGATGCCCTGCAGGTGTCCAAGCTGGGACGCCTCCAGCAGACCACTGCCATCTAACCGTATCGGGAAATGGAACTGATCCTGTCCTCCAGCTTCTGCTTGTCTATTCCCCTGGTACCTTTCATTTGATCCCGAAGTCATGCTGTCATCCAGACGGGATGCCCCGTCTGTCCACCGTGGCCCTCACAACGTATAAATACTGTGCATGGAGTTGGTTATTTAATAAGGAATGAAATTTGTAGTCGTAGATACTGATGTACAAGCCCCAGTTCCAAAATAGCTGGAAAATATTGTAAAAAGGGACACACAGATACAGATTTGGGGCAACAGACGGTGTCACCACATAATGATGTAAAAAAAGAGTGAAACAAAGAATTCGGATTTCAGGTGACGTCTTCTCAGCTGGACACTCTCGTTTGGTGAGTTTTCTCGTATTAGTTGTTGCATTTTGTAACCTAGGAATCTGCAGCTTTCTTGGATTTTGTTCTGCTCTCTTCACTTTGTGGTGATCGATTTGGTCACCCTGTCCTATCCCACTTGTTCCCAGACTGGCACTTACTTGCTTATGTGGTACTCTTTTGTAAAGCATCTGCTAAGCAAATATCTGTAGATGTAAAAAAAGTGTGTGACCGAAAAGCACTGGAAAAGTCGTGTAGTGTGACTGGCTTTTGGATTGCTGAGCCACGCTCCCCAAGTCAGTCTCGCTGGGCCTATGCCAGACATGATGCACTACGCACTTGACGTGAGGGAGATGGCCGCCTCCTGGAGACAATCTTCTTCTTCTTCTTTTGGCTGCTCCCGTTAGTGGTTGCCACAGCGGATCATCTTTTTCCATCTCTTTCTGTCCTCTCCATCTTGCTCTGTCACACCAATCACCTGCATGTCATCTCTCAGCACATCTATAAACCTCCTCTTAGGCCTTCCTCTTCTCCTCTTACCTGGCAGCTCTATCCTTAGTACCCTTCTCCCAATATACCCCTCATCTCTCCTCTGCACATATCCAGACCAACGCAATCTCACCTCTCTGACTTTGTCTCCCAACCTGAGCTGACCCTCTAATGTCCTCATTTCTAATCCTATCCATCCTCATCACGCCCAATGCAAATCTGAACATCTTTAACTCTGCCATCTCCAGCTCTGTCTCCTGTGCCACCGTCTCCAGCCCATAAAACATCACTGGTCTCACTACTGTCCTGTAGACCTTTCCTTACCTGGCGGCTTTATCCTTAGCTCCCTTCTCCCAAAATACTCATCATCTCTCCTCTGCACATGTCCAGACCAACGTAATCTCACCTCTCTGATTTTGTCTCCCAACCGTCCCACCTGAGCTGACCCTCTAATGTCCTCATTTCTAATCCCGTCCATCCTCGTCACCCCCAATGCAAATCTTAGCATCTTTAATAACAACAGCAACATTTATTTCTATAGCACATTTTCATACAAATAATGTATCTCAAAGTGCTTTACATGATGAAGAAAAGAAAAATAAAAGACAAAGTAAGAATTAAAATAAGACAACATTAATTAACATAAAGTAAGAGTAAGGTCCGATGGCCAGGGGGGACAGAAAAAACAAAATAAACTCCAGACGGCTGGAGAGAAAAGAATAAAATCTGCAGGGGGTCCGAGGCCATGAGACCACCCAGCCCCCTCTGGGCATTCTACATCACATAAATGAACCAGTCCTCTTTGTATTTAGGGTTCTCATGGAAGGACTTGATGATGATGGCCATGTAGACTTCTGGCTTTTAATCCATCAATATAGGAACATCATGATGCTTTGATTAGGTGGTGGTGGCACAGGTTTCCACCACAAAAAAAAATGGGAAAAGAAACAGAAGAGAGAGTAGGGGTTAGTACGGATTAACTCTGCCACCTCCAGCTCTGTTTTCTGTGCCACCGTCTCCAGCCCATATAACATAGCTGGTCTCATTACCGTCCTGTAGACCTTCCCTTTCACTCTTGCTGATACCCGTCTGTCACAAATCACTCCTGTCACTCTTCTCCACCCACTCCACTCTTCCTTCACTTTCTTCTTCACCTTCTCTTCCACAATCCCCATTACTCTGTACTGCTGATTCCAAATATTTAAACTCCTCCACCTTCACCAACTCTACTCCCTGCATCCTCACCATTCCACTGACCTCCCTCTCATTCACACACATGTATTTTGTCCTGGTGGTCCTACTGACCTTCATTCCTCTCCTCTCCTCTCCTCTCATATCTCCACCTCTCCAGGGTCTCCTCAGCCTTCTCCCTACACTCGCTACAGATCACTATGTCATCAGCAAACATCACAGTCCACTGGGACTCCTGTCTAATCTCGTCTGTCAACCTGTCCATCACCATCACAAATAAGAAAGGCCTCAGAGCCGATCCCTAATGTAATCCCACCTCCGTCACTCCTACCGCAGATCTCATCTCTGTCACACTTCATATCCTGTACCAATCTCACATACAGTTAGGTCCATAAATATTTGGACAGAGTCAATTTTTTTCTAATTTTGTTTCTGTACATCACCACAATGAATTTGAAATGAAACAACTCAGATACAGTTGAAGTGCAGACTTTCAGCTTTAATTCCGTGGGGTGAACAAAACGGTTGCATAAAAATGTGAGGCAACTAAAGCATTTTCTTAACACAATCCCTTCATTTCAGGGGTTCAAAAGTAATTGGACAATTGACCCAAAGGCTACTTCATGGGCAGGTGTGGTCAAGTTCGTCATTACGTCATTATCAGTGAAGCAGATAAAAGGCCTGGAGTTGATTTGAGGTGTGGTACTTGCATGTGGAAGATTTTGCTGTGAACAGACAACATGCGGTCAAAGGAGCTCTCCATGCAGGTGAAAGAAGCCATCCTTAAGCTGCGAAAACAGAAAAAACCCATCCGAGAAATTGCTCCAATATTACAAGTGGCAAAATCTACAGTTTGGTCCATCCTGAGAAAGAAAGCAAGCACTGGTGAACTCAGCAACACAAAAAGGCCTGGACGTCCACAGAAGACGATCTCAGAATCATTTCCATGGAGAAGAGAAACCCCTTCACAACAGCCAACCAAGTGAACAACACTCTCCAGGGGGTAGGCGGGCGTATCGATATCCAAGTCTACCATAAAGAGAAGACTGCATGAAAGTAAATACAGAGGGTGCACTGCAAGGTGCAGGCCACTCATAAGCCTCAAGAATAGAAAGGCTAGATTGGACTTTGCTAAAGAACATCTAAAAAAGCCAGCACAGTTCTGGAAAAACATTCTTTGGACAGATGAAACCAAGATCAACCTCTACCAGAATGATGGCAAGAAAAAAGTATGGAGAAGGCGTGGAACAGCTCATTATCCAAAGCATGGCACATCATCTGTAAAACACGGTGGAGGGAGGCAGTGTGATGGCTGCCAGTGGCACTGGGACACTAGTGTTTATTGATGATGTGACACAGGACAGAAGCAGCCGAATGAATTCTGAGGTGTTCAGAGACATACTGTCTGCTCAAATCCAGCTAAATACAGCAGTCAAATTGATTCATGATACAGATGGACAATGACCCAAAACACACAGCCAAAGCAACCCAGGAGTTTATTAAAGCAGAAAAGTGGAAAATTCTGGAATGACGAAATCAGTCACCTGATCTTAACCCAATTGAGCAGGCATTTCACTTGTTGAAGACTAAACTTCAGACAGAAAAGCCCACAAACAAACAGCAACTGAAAGCCACTGCAGTAAAGGCCTGGCAGAGCATTAAAAAGGAGGAAACCCAACATCTGGTGATGTCCACGAGTTCAAGACTTCAGGCTGTCATTGCCAGCAAAGGGTTTTCAACCGAGTATTAGAAATGAACATTTGATTTCCAGTTATTTAATTTGTCCAATTACTTTTGAGCCCCTGAAATGAAGGGATTGTGTTGCAAAAAATGCTTTAGTTGCCTCACATTTTTATTCAATCGTTTTATTCACCCCACTGAATTAAAGCTGAAGGTCTGCACTTCAACTGCATCTGAGTTGTTTCATTTCAAATTCGTTGTGGTAATGTACAGAACCAAAATTAGAAAAAAGTGGTCTCTGTCCAAATATTTATGGACCTAACTGTACTTCTCTGCCACTCCCAACTTCCTCATACAATACCACAGCTCTTCTCAGTCACCCCGTCATTTGCTTTCTTCAGGTCCACAAAGACACAATGCAACTCCTTCTGGCCTTCTCTCTACTTCTCCATCAACACCCTCAGAGCAAACATCACAACTGTACCTGACATATGAAACACCCACATTAAACAATAAATACATCTTTCAGTATTTTAGGTGACCTCGGCTTCACACCCATTGTAGCTTCACCCCTGCATTAGAAACGAATCTGAGCCTCCTCATCTCTGGCCTGCTGCTTTCCAAGTGCTGCGTATTTCGCCTGACATTTTTTTCTAGTTAAACTCACACTGTTGCACACACATCGGCTGTCATGGCCAATGTTATCATCCAGTGTCAGAATTTAAGATACAAATTGTTTTTTAGGCCAGCAGTCTGGGAACTTTGGAACAAATTAAAATCTGCAGTCAGCGAGCAGGTCTTGGGGCCTCCTCAAGTGTAACGTGCTACCTCTAATGATTTGACAAAGGGTTTATTGGATGAGCTGCCGTCTGATGAATTTTGCTTCCCTGCTGCTGAAAAGGACAGGACCTGTGCCGAGATTAGCATTAGAGAAAATCTGCTCGAGGTCGGGTTCAATTTCCTGTGACACATCTGAACTGGCGTTTCCTAGAAGGTACGAGACAAGCCGAATCATTTCGTTTAGCCAGCCGGGTGACGTCTGCAATGCTTGGGTTTTGACGGCCATACAGTAGATCGGGAAAGTATTCCGGACCCTTCACTTTCTGCACGCTTTATTGTGTTGCAGATTTCACTAGAAATGAGTACATTTGCCATTTCTGCCCATCAGTTTACACTCATTGTGACAAAGTGACAACGTGTTTTCAGAACTTTTTGCTAATTTAGTAAATTCAGATCTTAAAATCTGTCATTCCTGGAAGAAATGCTTAATTCAGTACCTTGTAGAAGCAGCAATTGCAGCTTTGAATCTTCATGGGTCAATCGCCATAAGCTTTTGCACCTCTGGATCTGGGTAGTATATCCTATTGTTCCTGGCAGATCTTCTCAAGCTCTCTTAGATTGGGTGGGAAGTGTCTGTGAACTGCCATCTTCAGGGCTCTTCACAGATGTTCTGTGGGGTTTATGTCTGGGCTATTCAAGGATGGTCAGAGACTTGTCCCAAAGCCACTCCAGCATTGTTTCAGGTAATTGGTGTGCCGAAAGGTGAACTGTTATCCCAAAGTGAGGTTGTGTGCACTCTGGAGCAGCTTTTCTTCAAGGACTTCTCTGGATTTGGATAGTTTATCCCATTGTTCCTGGCAGATCTTCTCAAGCTCCGTTAAGATTGGATGGGAAACATCTGTGAACTGCCATCTTCAAGTCTCTCCACACATCTTCCATGGGGTTTTCCATTGGTCATTTAAGAACACACTACAAGACGTCTCCTCAGTCCACTCACATTGTCTTAGTTGGGTGCATCAGGTTATTGGTGTACTGAAAGGTGAACTGTCATCCCAGTCTGAGATTGAGTGGACTCTGGAGAAGGTTTTCTTTAAGGAATTCTTTGGATTTGGCAGATCTTCTTATGCTCTGTTAGATTGGCTGGGAGGTGTGTGTGGACGACCATCTTCAGGTCTCTCCACACATCATCTATGGGGTTTTCCATTGGTCATTCAAGAACACTACGAGACTTCTACTCAGTCCACTCACATTATCTTGGTTGGGTATGTCAGGTTATTGGTGAGCTGAAAGGTGAATTATCACCCCAATCTGAGGTTGTGTGCTCTCTGGAGCAGCTTTTCTTCAAGGACTTCTGTGAATTTGGATAGTTTATCCCATTGTTCCTGACAGATCTTCACAAGCTCTGTCAGATTTGCTGGGAATTGTCTGTGGACAACCATCTTCAGGTCTCTCCACACATCTTCCATGGGGTTTTCCATTGGTCATTCAAGAACACACTACAAGACGTTTCCTCAGTCCACTCACATTGTCTTGGTTGGGTACGTCAGGTTATTGGTGGGCTGAGAGGTGAATTGTCACCCCAGTCTGAGGTTGTGTGCACTCTGGAGAAGGTTTTCTTTAAGGAATTCTTTGGATTTGGCAGATCTTCTCATGCTCTGTTTGATTGGCTGGGAATTGTCTGTGGACAACCATCTTCAGGTCTCTCCACACATCTTCCATGGGGTTTTCCATTTGTCATTCAAGAACACACTACAAGACATCTCCTCAGTCCACTTACATTGTCTTGGTTGGATACGTCAGGTTATTGGTGGGCTGAGAGGTGAATTGTCACCCCAGTCTGAGGTTGTGTGCACTCTGGAGCAGCTTTTATTCAAGGACTTCTCTGGATTTGGGCAGTTTATCCCATTGTTCCTGGTAGATCTCTTCTTGGGCCTGGGCCACTCAAGAACACTACGAGACTTCTCCTGAATCCACTCACGTTATCTTGGTTGCATGCTTCGGGTTATTGGTGGGCTGAGAGGTGAATTGTCACCCCAGTCTGAGGTGGTGAGTACTGAACAGCAGGCCTTCTTCCAGGACCCCTCTGGATTTGGCTGATTTGATCCTTCCCTCAATTCTGACCAGACTCCCTGTTCCTACCATTGAAAAACACCTTCCACATTCTGATACTGCTACCACCTTGCTCCCCTTGTAGAGATGCTACTAGGCAGGGGATGAGCAGTACCTGGTCTTCGTCGGACACACTGCTTGGAGTTCTTCCCAAAGAGTTCAATTTCTTGCCTCAACAGACAAGAGGAACTTTCTCCTTGTGACCTCAGCGTCCTTTAAATGCAGTCTCTCTGATTGATGGAGTGCTGCGGATATGATGGTCCTTCTAACAGGTTCTTCCATCTCAGCAGAGGACTTCTGAAACTCTGTTAGAGTCACCATTGGGTTCTTGCTCACCTCCTTGGCCAAGGCCCTTCTTGACCCTCTTGATCTCTAAGACAAGTTCTGTTGGTTCCAAACTTCTTCCATATCACAGTTCTTGAGGATACTGTGACCCCCTTTTGAAGTGGTAGTATCCCCTCGCCCTGATCTGTTCCTCCCCGCCATTTGATCACAGAGGCCTGCAGAGAGTTCTTTGGACTCCATGGCTTGGTTTTTGTCCTGAAATGCAGTGTGAATTGTGGGACCCTCGATACACAGGGAAATGTGTGCCTTTCTAAGTGACCTACAGTCAGGTGGACACCAATCATGTCCTAGAAACATCTCAAGGAGAATTAAAGTAAACGGGGGGGCACAATTTGGAGTGCCAGGGCTAAGGGTCTGAATGCTTATATGAATGTGCGATTTCAGTGTTTTGATTTATAATTCTGAAAACAATATGTCATGCTGAGTTATTGAGCGTAGACTGATGGGCACAAATGGCAAATTTATTTGTTAAAAATCAAATCCACAACACAATAAAAGTGTGCAGAAAGTTGGGGGTCTGAAGATGCTGGCCAATATGTCAAACATTTTGAGATCTCCAATTAAAGTCGAATTCCTTGCTGGCTCGTGCAGAGTTCGTGTTGTCAATCTGGACTGGGTGGCACCGTGGTTAGGGCTGCCAACAGCATCATCTCAAACCCAGATTATTGTCAATTATTTAACCTCACATTTCCTGCCTGATCCATTTCTTTACTGAATTGCTTTTACAACGACTAAGCAAAACATCAGATAACTTGTGGATGCAATGCTCAGTCCTTGTCTGTGTGGAGTTTACACGTTCTCCCATCATCTCCATTGGTTTTTCCTCCCACATCTCTAAACTTGTGCATTCCAGGTCAGTGTGCCCCTGGCTGTGTACCTGAGTGAGTCCTTTGATGGACTGTCGCCCTCTACAGGTTTAGTTCCTGCCTTATGCCTGAAGCTGCCCGATTTGACTACAGCTGTGGCAACCTTAAGCAGATCTGAGAAAATTAAATTATGTTTTGCTGTCCCCAAAGACATGTGGGGTAAATAAGGACAGCTGGCTCTAAATAAGTGGGTGTTATTATGGTCTGGACCCCATTCTTTGTTGGTCAGTACTGAAGTCTCAGGTCCGTTTCTGGGTGGATTTTCATGTTGTTAGGGTGCTAGCATGAGGGATCTGTTATCACCCCCTTCAAGGTTTGGTCCTACTTGCAAAATCCGAACACGCCACCTGAGACCCTTTTAATGAGAAAGGTGGTGCTGAGCGACACTTACAGTTTTTTGTCCTACTGTAAAAGATACAACCATAATAAAAAAGCCACAAGAACTGACACATCAGCTGTTAGGCCACAGCCGCGATGAATAATTTATTATCATTCTGAGCTCCACGGCGAATGAGCAAACTTGTAGGATAAAAGAGCATTCAGTGTGCGTCCAACGTGAGCAATCCCAAAGCTTCTCCTGGCCCCTGTGCCTCTCCGTGGGGGAGCCCTGCTAATATAATCAATGTTACATAACTGGTAGGTGGTCCGGGCAGCGTAACACTAAATATAACGCTGCACTTAAAAGGCGCGTATATAATGGGCGTACCTAGCAAACCCCTCAGGCAAGCACAGAATTTTCAGCTTAGTGCTGAAGAGGACGGTAATCACACTGAAGATGACTGAAGTCTCCCGGTGCGCATAAACGTGTCAGAGCAGAGCAAGCGAGCGAGCGACAACATGACAAGGCGCTTTGATCCACCGACCCGTGGCACAGATCAAGGTAGGCTCTGTAAAATCCTGCTCAATGTAAACATTGCAGATACACCGTTGTGCCCCAAAATCCTTCTGGGCTATGGTGGCTCTCGAGGTCATAACCTTTTATTTTTAAGGTAGTATTTAAAAATTAGTTTTTATTCTTTACATTAAAAAAGGTCAAATGTTGGAATAACAATACAGGTAACACGAATCCAATATATTTATGGACAAATAAAGATCTATCTATCTATCTATCTATCTATCTATCTATCTATCTATCTATCTATCTATCTATCTATCTATCTATCTATCTATCTATCTATCTATCTATCTATCTATCTATCTATCTAATTTTGTGATCCTGCCGACTTTACTAAAATGAATATCAGTTATCTATCTATCTAATTTTGTGATCCTGCCGACTATACTAAAATGAATATCAGTATCTATCTATCTATCTATCTATCTATCTATCTATCTATCTATCTATCTATCTATCTATCTATCTATCTATCTATCTATCTATCTATCTATCTATCTATCTATCTATTTTTGTGATCCTGCCGACTATACTAAAATGAATATCAGTTATCTATCTATCTAATTTTGTGATCCTGCCGACTATACTAAAATGAATATCAGTATCTATCTATCTATCTATCTATCTATCTATCTATCTATCTATCTATCTATCTATCTATCTATCTATCTAATTTTGTGATCCTGCCGACTATACTAAAATGAATATATATCTATCTATCTATCTATCTATCTATCTATCTATCTATCTATCTATCTATCTATCTATCTATCTATCTATCTATCTATCTATCTATCTATCTAATTTTGTGATCCTGCCGACTATACTAAAATGAATATCAGTATCTATCTATCTATCTATCTATCTATCTATCTATCTATCTATCTATCTATCTATCTATCTATCTATCTATCTATCTATCTATCTATCTATCTATCTATCTATCTATCACAGACCGACAGAGGCTGACAATCTGCTTTAACTGCTTTTAATTCACATTGACTGCCTCCTTCAACCATTTGTACTCCTCTAAAGGACACAAGGAGTCCTCTGTAACAGCTGGGGAGCCAGCCGGGCAACTCTGACAATAAGATTCACCTGAAGGCAACAAAACCAGACCTTCGGCCAGTCCAGCCCTTAGCACCACAGTAACATGAATTAGCAGCACAGGACTTGTGTCAGCTGAGAGGTTCTGGTCTGAGGTGAGAGGACACGCCTCTCTTTATGTTGTCCTGATCAAGGGGGTGTGGCTTTCTCAGGGCTCCGTCACTGGGGTTCTTCCTGGTGCTGTAGGAGGGAGAGAATGGACAGATAGCAACAGCGCCTCTTCTCGGTCTGCAGTGGTGTTGCTTATCTTGATTGAACCCTGAATTTGATCCCCAGGGGTGCATGAGGAACTCATTGAAGCAACTGAATCCATCACTGCACTGCACAATGCGGAGTCTTGGCTGAGTTCTTAAACCCACTTGACTCTGCACCACACAAATGGCTGCTCTTAACCGCGTCCTGGATACTTTAGTAGGACACTAACGAGTAGACACTACAGCACAGACTTAAATTTATTTTCATTTTTCAATCAAACATGTTTTTTTGATTTGCTTGTATGATATCGACATTCTGCAAGATAAGTAAATAAGCTGTCATCACGCAGCATTGTGCCTGCAAGTACTTTCACTTTGCATTGTTAAAACTGAAGCAATGAGCTAACCAAGCGTGTAATGGATTGCACGTTTGCATTTACAGAATTCTGAGAGGAGCCTCTCTAATAGCACCATAAAATGTCTTCATTTACTCAGCAATCTCATGCAAAGTGAAAATGAGAGCCCCGGCATTAAAAAAAAAAAAAGAGAGAGAGAAACTCGAATTTGTGTAGCGCTGCTCCTGCGTGGTAAGCTGACATTATTTAGTGGACAACAGCAGTGATGGTCAAATCCCATATGGAGCCCCCCAATTTACAGGGTGTGCGCTCCTTGAGTTACCAAAAATGGGGTCCCTGGTGTCCAGAGTGCACATATGTGCTGAATGCATTCACAGTTAGCCCTGTGGCCAGCGATGAGGGAAAACACAAGGGGCTCTCCCCCGCTGTCTTGTTGATGGAAGAAAAGAACACGTGAAGAAGTATCGGCACAGGCAAATCGGAAATAAAAAAGACGTGCCAGTGGCGTGAATGCTGCCATGTCACTTGGCTAATTACACATGCCGGCCAAAACTGTGTGACCTGGTCAAGCAGTGCCCCAAGACTGTATGTATTTGTTATTTGTTGCTATTTTGTAGTTGTTTGTTCCTTTTTTATTTGGCTATCATTCCATCTGCATTTTTTATTGCTTGAGGAACAGTAGTGCAATGGTCAGCATTGATGCCTCACGGCTAAGGTCACATTTTTGGCCACTATAATTTCTCCGGTGTATTTGACAAGCCTCTCCCTAACCCTCAGGATGGGATGAAATCTTAAGTAATCAACATAGACATCAGTGTTAACATTTGCGGTCTACCATGTGATGTGTATGTCTCTGTTATATCCCATTCGGTATGGTTTTCATGAAAACAGTGTTAATGTTTGTGACACGCCCTCTGTTGGAATGAAAAGTGCAATGCATAAGTCTCTCTTATATGCCATTCAGTATGGGTTTCATTAAAGCAGCGTTAATGTTTTTGATGCACCATGTGTTAGAGTGACACATGCAATTCCTGTGTCTCTCTTATATGCCATTTGGTATGGTATTCGTAAAAGCAGTGTTAATGTGTGTGATGCGCCATCTGTTGAAAATGACAAGTGCAATGCATATGCCTCTGTTACATGCCATCTGGTATGGGTTTCATCCAAGCAGTGCTAATGTTTGTGATGCACCATCTGTTGGAATGAAAAATGCAATGCAAATGTCTCTGTTATATGCCATTCTGTATGGGTTTTGTAAAAGCAGCGTTAATGGGTGTGATGCACCATGTGTTAGAGTGGCACATGAGATTCCTACTTTTGGCATGGTATTTATAAAAGCAGTGTTAATGTGTGTGATGCGCCATCTGTTGAAAACAACAAGTACAATGCATATGGCTCTGTTATATGCCATTCAGTATGGGTTTCATCCAAGCAGTGTTAAGTGGTGCGCCATTTGTTGGAATGAGAGAGACATTGCAATCGGACAGATACACAGACAGACACTTATCCTTTTATTAAGGTGGATAAAAAAAAGAAACGATCCCGTTGATGCAAGTATTCTGACCCTTCACTCAGTGCTTCATTGAAGCCCCTTTGTCAGTCTGTGATTCCAGACTGTAGCCTTCTTTGCTTTGGTCACCTGGACTTGGAGATTGTCTGCAGTTCTTCTCGGCAGATGTTCTGAGGCTTTGTCAGTCAGGATGAGACCGTCAATGCTCGGTTATTTTCCGGTCTCTCCAGAGATGTTCAGTTTCTGGCTGGGCCACTCGTGGACATTCACAGAGTTTCCCCCAAGCCACTCCTGCACAGTCTTTGCTTTGTATCATTGGAAGGTGAACCCTCAGCCCAGAGTAAGGTCCAGGATGGTCTTCAGCAGGTTTTTTAGTATGGATATCTTGGTGCTTTGCTTGCTTCAGCTTCCTCTCAGCTTCGTCACGTCTCCCAGTCATCCCTGAAGCTGGCACCATTTGAACGGTCTTGCACAGGTGACGAGCAGTGCACGGTCTCCTCCAGATGTGACGCTGATCTTGGCTTCCTAAGGTGCCTGGCATTTGCCCTTTACCTGAGGAGAGGCACCTGTCTGGCCAGTCTGTCATAAAGCCCAGATTAAGCTGAGGTGGCAGTGATGGTTGTCACAGAGCTCAGCCGGAGAGACCACCGAGTATGTATCTAACCAATGTCCCTTCTCCCCCAATTGCTCAGTTTGGCCATCTGTAAGTAGACATGTGGTTGTTCCAGACTTACTCCATTTAAGAATTATGGAGGCCACGGTGCTGCAGCTTTCTCCAAATCTCAGATCTTGTCTCATGGGAAAGGCGCTATACAGCATACATAAAATAGATTTTTATTATTAAGCTCCACTGTGGGTCTCTCTGTAGTCAGGTGTGTGTCTGTCCTCAGCAGTCCAGTCGTCTGAATTGACCCCCCGGTGGTCTCATCTCAGCGGTGAGCAGTAGAATGGGATGCAGGACTCAAGTGTCATAGCAGAAGGTCTCAAAACCTGCGTCAGGGTGAGATTTAAGTGTTTTATTATTAGTGAATTTGCACAAATTCATAAAATCCTCTTTAATTTTCTCACTTTGACATTCTTGGGTGTTGAGTGTTGTTTGATGAGGGAAAAAAATTAATTTAAACTTTACAAAATGTTAAAAAAAAATTAAGAAGGACAGAAGACTTCCTGAAAGCGTGGTAGAAATGCGGCACTTCCAATTTAAATGAAGCACATTATATGGACCCTCTTTATATACACCAGCATATGTGCATTGTGACCAGCAGGGGACGCCACCGAGACCCGCAGACACAATAATACTCGACACAGGCACGGGTTTAAATAACAGATTTTAATCTACCAGGCATGTTATATAATGAAGCACAGCCAATAATCACAGACAAGGGGGCAAATAAAACAGAACACTGGCATTACGGGGCATTGTTGCTGAAAACTGGCTTGTTGCTTAATACTTTTGGCATTTTCCCTTCATTGTCAGATAAAGTCTTGTTTGTCGAGTGTGGATTGACAGTATCCTTCTCCAAGGCGGATGTTGCATTCCAAACTAATATTTATTTTTAGTAAGAGCTTAAGAAAAAGAAAAGAAAATACACGTCAAAATGAGAAAAAAACTACCAAGTGCATCACCAGGCCGTAACTGGACTGAGACGTCTGCGCAAAATCCAATCTGTCAAAGGCGCAGGGTGCATCCGCACTGCTTGGGTGGGCCCTTGAAGGAGATCATCGGACCATCGATGTGACTGATGATGATGTGCACTGCTGCCCAGACCGGGGGACAAGGTACAGAAGTGTGCCGTAGAGTGAGGGTCTCGGGGACAGAGCCTGACCAGAGGGCTTTAAGTGACATGTTAGTGTCATTAACACCAAAAGGAGCATTTAAGGTCTGGCGACATGAGAGTAAATGGGTAAGAGGTACACTGCGGTAGTTACCAACTCTATGAATATAAATATTAAAAGAAACTTAAAAGGAACTGAATAGCCTTTGTAAAGGTATATGTTATGTCAGGCACTATGGAAATAAACATAAATATTAGAACACAGAAAGAAAGACCATTTCAAAACAAGCAAAAATATAGATAGACAGATATGTAGATAGAAAGGTAATTTTAGCGTAGTTGGCAGGATTAGATAGATAGATAGATAGATAGATAGATAGATAGATAGATAGATAGATAGATAGATAGATAGATAGATAGATAGATAGATAGATAGATAGATAGATAGATAGATAGCGTAGTTGGCAGGATTAGATAGATAGATAGATAGATAGATAGATAGATAGATAGATAGATAGATAGATAGATAGATAGATAGATAGATAGATAGATAGATAGATAGATAGATAGATAGATAGATAGCAGTAGATTAGATAGATAGCGCAGTTGGCAGGATTAGATAGATAGATAGATAGATAGATAGATAGATAGATAGATAGATAGATAGATAGATAGATAGATAGATAGATAGATAGATAGATAGATAGATAGATAGATAGATAGATAGGCACTATATAATAAACAATAAAATAAGTAAAGAAAGCACAACCCAACAATCCAGTAGCCAAACGCCTAAATGCTATAAATAAATAAAGGGATGAAAAGCAAGACTTGGCTGCCAACCTGCAGCACCGGGCGACACCACAGTGGTGATTGTTATGAAGGAGGAAGACAGCAGACAGGAACAAGATACTCCATAACTCTAAATCACTCCTCACGGCCCTCTCGAGTCTTCCTTGGATAACAAAGTAAGAACGCATCATTTATTAACAGTGAAGAAAGAAATCCCTAATAAGCCCCACCGAGAGCAGACGATGGTCTTCCGGTTGGGTGGATGTGATGAGCGGATAGTTTTAAAAAGCCTAGAAGTCATCCTTCCAGGATGGCTCAGGTTTCACAAGTTGCTTTATGTTTTGAGTTTTTTTAGTTTGAATTATGTTATTAGAAATGAACACATAACTAGGATTTAAAGAGCAAACCCCTCCGTCTCGTGGTGGTGCTCTGGTCATATCCCTAAGGCCACTGGTTGCAAACCCCTTGTCTGTGTGGAATTTGCAGATATTTGCTTTTCTGAAAACTGCCTGTCTTGTCCTGCCTGTTATCAACAGGGTCCATGACCAGCAAGCACAAGTACTCCACAGTAGCTCTTTGCCAAATAAGGATCCCAATCTCTGAACTGTCCATTTATATCTGCCCATTCCCAGAAGAAGCAGTGCTTGCAATGTAAGATGGGAACAGCTCTAGGCATTGTCTTCAGGCAATGGCACCAACTGGTGAGGAAGCAAGAAAAACGATTGCTGCCAGGGCCCCTCCTGCCTGGCAGTGGTATTACTCTGCTTACCTGAGCCCTCCAGATAGTTCCTTAGCATGCATATGTAACAATTTATGTATAAAAATATATAGCGGTGGAGTAAAGGACTGAAGATCCATGAAGAAAGGTTGGGGCACCAACACGGTCATCTCTGTTTAATGAAACTAAATAAAAATAAACAGCAACTGTGGGTACAATTGAGAAAATAAAAATCAAAAACAATGAGAGAAGAAATCCGGCTTTGTAATTTCACTGATTTCGGTCACGTGGTTGGAGCTTCAGCCTGTAGTGTGTTCTGTTCAGAATGGAACTCCTACATTCCGGTGTCTGCAGGATTTATACACGGGGGACTGTAAGAGGCGGAGTCAGTAACCCTCACCGGGCATCTCCTCAGTACTGCTGAGGGAATAGAAGAGGAGAAAGTTAGCATCAGCGCCCCCTCTCAACTTGGGGTCCATAGTGATCCATAGACGTATATGAAAGACTATATATTTATTTAATTTATATCTGTAAAATCATCTATCTATCTATCTATCTATCTATCTATCTATCTATCTATCTATCTATCTATCTATCTATCTATCTATCTATCTATCTATCTATCTATCTATCTATCTATCATCTTGAACTTGATTTGCTAGATGTTTCTATCAAAAGCGACACAGGCTGAGAAGTAATAACCTGATGCCAATGATTCCTTCATCACAGAATCTCTCATAAACGTACCAAACAATGTCTTTTGTTTCCTTTCTATAGCCATTATAGTGCCACTCTTTCAATATACGCACAAGGACATCTCCTGTTCTGTAAAAGTGGTGAAAAGTGTTGGATTACAAGGCTGCAGGCTTTCTAATGACATTCCAGAATTAAGTGTATTTTTTAAAGTTACCGGCCAAACCGGTTTTTTAACTTTTTTTTGGAGGAAGCCGTAGGGTAGAATCTTTCATGCGTTTCTTTTGAACTTTTTTAACTGTTTGTGCTCTGTTCTCTGTTTTTTCTGCTCTGTGTGGGTGGCATGGCAAATGGCACAGCCCGCTCTTTGCCCCAGCGTCCTCGATTCAGATTCTGTCATCGTCTCGGTGGATTTTGTACGTTCGGATGTCCCTTATCTACTTTCGCTTTTCTTCCTGTACACCTGTGATGTGACGGACTGTAAATGATTTCGTTGTGGTTGTGTGCGCGGATGTGCATTGCTACAGATGGCCGCATGTCTTGGATTGCTTTCTGCCTCACATTCGTGAACTGGAGTAAACTGGTTTGATGATTGATAGACGGATGGATGGTTCAAATTTCCACAATAAAAAGTGTATTTTACCAGTTAAAATGACTACGTGGCCACATTAGTTCATTCTGCTCAGTTCAGTTTTATTGTTTCTTGTAAAAGTTTAGAATGGCTGTGCAGGCAGTTGTGTCCTCCTTATTATATCTGCCTGTCCAGCACTGGTAGGACCCCCTTTTTTCCTCCTGATTCAATACACTTCAGGATACTTTTGGCCTTTCCTGACTCGACAGCTCCCCTCTTGTTCCACCTCATCCCATGGGTCCTCTTTCTGCTGAGACCTTGGCACTGCCTTTCACTGTCACGTTCAAGGAAGCGGCTTGAGATTGTCATGATTGACATTTTTCTTTCACCTTTCCAAGGTTTCTCTTTAGCCCCTCTGAGCACAGGGTCAGCCATTGTACAGCGCCCCCTGGAACAATTTCCAGGTTAAGTGCCAAATGGTGTAAAGCCCTTTCTGGCAATAACAAGAATTGAACCGGCAACCTTCCAGATGCCAGCGCAGAGCCACAATCGCAATTTAACATGACAGACATAGAAAGAGCATTTGAACCTCCCAGCCAAGAGGGGAGCCGCTGGCTGAAAAACATCAAGTACAATTCGCATTAAATCTTCGGCATGACAATCGGGGGCGAAAATCAAATTGAGAGATTCTGTAAAATGTAGTGTAAATAAGAGGAATGAGGAACTATACGACACCAGCAGGCACTCGCTACTGTGTACTTGTTCTCAAGTTTTTTAGCAAGCTTTTGTTGTGCCAGAGGCACCCGTTATCTTAAAAAAGCTATTAGCTTCAAAGCAAACTTTTCAAAGTAGGTCTGGCACTTGATATGAAGGGTGCAGCCTCTTTATCACTCATCATCGCTTTTCACGCAAGGTTATTGGCACATAGCTAGTACCGTTTGAGGAATGAGTGTGTGATGCAATACGAAAAGCAGAGATTATGTTTCAAAATTAGCATCCACCTTAATTAAAGCATACGTGTTTTGCATGTCTGTGTGTCCATGTGGTTGGTATGTCTCTGTCATTGTAACAGGCAGTAACAAACAGTTATAATAATAAAATGTGTTGCATTTGTCATTCCAACAGATGGCACCTCACAGACATTTACTCTAATAAGATGCATTGTGTTTGTCATCCTAACAGATGGTGCTTCACACGCATTAACACCACTGCTTTTTATTAATCCCATACCAAATGGCATTTAACAGAGACACAGGAATTTAATTTGTCATTCCAACAGATGGCGCCTCCCAAATATTTGTTGTAATAAAATGCATTGCATTTTTTAGCCCAGAAAAGGGAGCATAACATACATTAACACTGCTTTTATGAAGCCCATTCCAAATTTCATATAACTGAGACATTGGCAATGCATTTGTCATTGCAACAGATAGTGCCTCACAAATATTTCTAGTAATAACATGCACTGCGTTTGTCATCTCGACGGTACAGCAACACACATTAACATTGCTTTTATGAGTCCCATACCAAATGGAATATAATAGAGGTGTATGCATTACACTTATCATTCCGACAGATGGCACCTCACAAACATTTATTGTCATAAAATCCATTTTGTTTGTCATCCCAACTGATGGCACATCAACACACAATTAACACTGCTTTTATGAAGTCCATACCAAATGGGATATATCAGAAACATAGGCAATGCATTTGTCATTCCAACAGATGGCTCCTCACAAATATTTATAGTAATTAGATGCATTGCATCAACCTAATAGATGGTGCATCATCACACATTAACACTTCTTTTATGAATCCCATACCAAATGACATATACTAGAGATAGGTGCATTGTATTTGCCATTCCAACAGATGGCACCTCCCAAACATTTGTTGTAGTAAAATCCATTGCATTTGTCATCCTGGAAAAGGGTGCATCAACGCACATTAACACTTCTTTTATGAAACCCATTCCAAATGGCATATATTAGAGACAGGTGCACTGCATTTGCCATTCCAACAGATGGCACCTCACAAACTTTTATACTTATACAATTCATTCCATTTGTCATCCCAAGAGATGGTGCATCAACACACATTAACACTGCTTTTGGGAATCCCATACCAAATGATATATACCAGAGACATATGCATTACATTTGTTATTGCAGCAGGTGGCGCATCCCAAACATTTGTAGTAATGCATTTTATTGCTACATGCCTTACCAAACACATTCCAATAGATGGTGCACAACAAACGTTAATGCTGAGGTCTGTGTTGATCACTTACATTTCAACCATTTGTAGATGGGTAGCACCCCTTGTCATATAATATTCCCACCCCTCAGCCCTAAACCGGATTAAGTGAGTTTGAGAATGAGATAATAAAAGGGCATATTTAATTAATGTTGACCACTTTGCAGAAATCTGTTTTCAAGGTGACATAAAAGAGGCTTTTTCTGTTGACCCGCGTCAAACCCCCTGTGATCAAATGTATGCAACTTACAAGGAGGGTGAATACTTTTCACAGACCCTCTAAATAATCTTTTTAACATTCAAAACTGCCTGTCGACCCAAGCATTCTTGAACCCGCCAAGTGATTAGTTAATAATAGGACTTGACGAGATGCTGTAAAATTGTGCAAGCGAGTTCATTCCGCCTGATGTTTTATTCAATTGATTTGTGTCTGTTGGAGCGGCGCCCGTGATTACGGATGACAGACGTGTCTGCTCAGTGTGTGATTTAATGTTAACCCTAGTGCACATTTCCCCACTGCTTTATTATCAATTAATATCGGTTTCTGGCTACTGTTTATTTTATACAGTAAGTAACGTGTAATGTATTGGCATTCATCAGCAAGACAATATCAGCTGAAGGATCTTAAATTGCACAATTAGCAGTCAGTGAGGCAGACGATTGTGAATGTGCAGCTTCAGCGTGGGGCTGCAACACACGGTGGGCCGTGGTGCTCTGACAGCTGAACTCGTGTTGAAGCTAGGGGTGCAAAAAGATGCAAGATATGTTTATTGGCCACATAACTACATACTGTATCTCACAGTCAATGCTGTTCTTTATTCTGATACAACTGTTGGGGGGAGGGGTTGTTTGAGTGGTCCCCTTTGAAGACAGAGTGATGCCCTTTAGTTCAAAAAGGTCCCCCACCACTATGGGCTCACATGTCATCCCTATTGTCATCGACTAGGAGTCCCAAGGGCACATAAATCCCAGACCAAATATCCACTAGAGGGGGATAGCACTGCTAAACCCTGGCAAGTAAGGATTTATTACCTTAGTGTTTCACTAAGAAGGTCCAAGGAGCACAAAAGGCATAAATGAGTTGGCATCAAGACAGGGAGGTGGAGGTGAAGCACTAAACCCTTGACTTCAACTCATGACTCCTCAATTTATGGTATCACCAACTCTGACTCCGAGTTCTCAATTTATGGTTCCCCCGACCCTGACTTCGCTATTTGTAATTAGACTCGAAAATTTATTGTGTTGATCGGAAGCACACAACTTATAAGATACAAGACATTTTATCACGGCCAATGTGAATCATCAGGCTACTTTTTAGCACCCTAATCTCTTAAAGGTTGGGCTTAAAGTCTTTCTTATATTATTTATTAAATGATATTTAACAAAAATGAAAGAACAGGCCATATTTTTACCAAATGGCTAGCAGAAAAAGTAGTTTAATTAAATTAGTATTAGTAGTCAGGCAGTCATTGCCCAACCCGCTATATCCTAACACAGGGTCACGGGGGTCCACTGGAGCCAATCCCAGCCAACACCGGGCGCAAGGCAGGAACAAATCCCGGGCAGGATGCCAGCCCACCGCAGGGCACAACACGGGACAATTTAGAATCACCAATGCACCTAACCTGCATGTCTTTGGACTGTGGGAGGAAACCCACGCAGACATGGGGAGAACATGCAAACTCCACGCAGGGAGGACCTGGGAAGCAAACCCATGTCTCCTTACTGAGAGGCAGCAGCGCTACCACTGCGCCACCGTGACGCCTGAATTAGTATACGTGAATTTGGAAATTTCAACACAATTGATAACAGTTTACAATTAATTAGAGACAGAGTTAGAGTCGGTGCATTTTTTCTGACTCCGACTCCAACTCCAGTAACCCAGTAATTGATACTGACTCCACAGTCCTGCAGCAGAACAACACCCCACAAACACAATTAAAAAGGTGAAGCCAAAACTGGAACAAGACGTGCAGCAAAACGCAAGCAAACTCACCATTCCCAGGCACGTCTGAAATGAACCCCCAGGAGCTGTGGGAGACCCTTTGGGATTTATAGGACAGAGGGCAGTGCCTGGCCATGACTCTTAGGGGACCACCCACAAAAACATAACACAGTCTTGTCGAAGGGTGGTACTGCTTACCTCACCAGAGTTAGGGAGGTGATCCTCAGGCGCGCATGTGTGACAATATGAATAGATCAATTCACTGAGACCACTTTGTAGGGATCCCGTTTTCACATTTGCCGATCCTGGCAATGATGGGAACAACAAGGAAGCGAGACGTCAGTCACATTTGTATCCTAATAGCGTATCTGTGGACTACCGGGACACAAGGAGAACAAGTCAGGAACAAACCCTAGATGGGAACGCGGGGCTCACGCTGATCCGGTTTAGAGGCCCAGATTAAATGAAAGTGCTGTTCAGCAGCCAGAAGTAGTACCAGCGGTCTATGAGCGTACTGTAGGTGGTCTCGTCTCTTCCCCCACAGACATCAGATTGCGTTTCCTCTTACAAAATGTTGGCCTCGCTCCCTGCAACGCACTCAGTCAGCACTTGTCTGCTTCAGTGCTGCTTCTGGACGTCGTTTTCAAACTGATAGGTTAACAACGTAGTGAAGTGTCTCTTTGCAGGTCTGCCATTGAGGGTGCTTTGTTTTATGGCAGCTGACCGAGTGTCAAGTGTTACCTTTTTTGAAAAGTGTTTCTTTTTTTTCCAAAATGTATCACAGGCTGAATTGCAGTAATAATTGTATTAACCTTTTATTGTATCAAGAAATGGCTTAATTGAGGAGCTTTGGTTGGGTCAGATAACATCACTCAATCCAGATAGATAGATAGATAGATAGATAGATAGATAGATAGATAGATAGATAGATAGATAGATAGATAGATAGATAGATAGATAGATAGATAGATAGATAGATAGATAGATAGATAGATAGATAGATAGATACATTAGAAGTCCTATACAATAGAAATGAAATGTGCAGTATAATAAAAACATAAGGAAGGCATTATATAGAAGCAAAAATAAGATAGATATGAAAGATATGTAATAGATATCAAAGGTACAGTACTATATACAATACAATACAATACAATACAATTTATTTTTATAGAGCTCAAAATCACACAAGAAGTGCCGTAATGGGCTTTAACATGCGCTGCCTTTTGACAGACCCCAGCCTTGACTCTCTAAGAAGACAAGAAAAAATCCTTGTAGGGAAAAACTATACTATATAATACATTGATAAGAAAGGCACTATATAATAGATAGATAGATAGATAGATAGATAGATAGATAGATAGATAGATAGATAGATAGATAGATAGATAGATAGATAGATAGATAGATAGATAGATAGATAGATAGATAGATAGATAGATAGATAGATAGATAGCGTAGTTGGCAGGATTAAGACAGATAGATAGCATAGTTGACAGGATTAGATAGATAGATAGATAGATAGATAGATAGATAGATAGATAGATAGATAGATAGATAGATAGATAGATAGATAGATAGATAGATAGATAGATAGATAGATAGATAGATAGATAGATAGCGTAGTTGGCAGGATTAAGACAGATAGATAGCATAGTTGACAGGATTAGATAGATAGATAGATAGATAGATAGATAGATAGATAGATAGATAGATAGATAGATAGATAGATAGATAGATAGATAGATAGATAGATAGATAGATAGATAGATAGATAGATAGATAGATAGATAGATAGATAGATAGATAGATAGTGTAGAATAAGAACAAGATATGTGTGAGTTTGCTTCTTTCCGGAAAATGTAACCAGACTAGGTCACGTACAATACCTTTAATGCGTTACCCTACTGCTCTCAAGATTGTGTTGCTGAGTTTAGCACTCTTCATAAATTTAGCAATTCCCGAAACACCAAGATGGATTATTTCAGACAGAAGGATTAGCGTGATCGCATCTGGAAATGCATTTTGTGGATGCTTCTTCCCGTGTTTGCTGAAAGTGTGTGCGGAGCAAATATACGTCAGAGTGCAACGAACACACGGAGATTGCAAACTCCTTTGCAGCAACCCGGTTCAGGGATTATTTACATGGCCAACATCATCAGAGTATTCATGGAGAAAGCTAACTCTGGTCACCCGATTACTCAATTGCCAATAATCTGATTTCTTTAACCGGATTAAGGGTTTACATGGCATTTTAGAAAGCAGGTTTCTGTAAATAATCGAGTTATTGAATGCAGTAAATGGCAACAATCAACACAATTCCAATTCATGTGGTGGCAGTGGTGTCCACTGGGCCACCAAGCCATTTCTGATTTTCTGGCATCCCTTTCAGATGTGGTTGTTTCCCTTTCCTTTATTTCATGTTTCCAGAACAAACTCTAGAAAAAAAAGTATAGTTAGGAAACAGTTGAATGTGTTAAGATATGTGCTTTAATGGATGTTACTTTTATTTGTCTGTCCTTAAAGATTCATGTTTTAACGGATACAAGTTTTATTTATTTTTCCTTATTCATTTGTTATTTTTTTAATTCATTGCATTGTTTCACAGACTGAAATGATTTTTCCAATTATAATAATGTTTTTTTTTTTATTGTTCATTTTAGGGAAAAACAGTGACGTCCTCTAATGAAAATGGTGGGGCTGTAAACCAGCAGTGATCAGGTAAGACCGCCCTGGCGTTGAATTCATGTTGGCATTTGACAATGGTTGGATGGACGTTCATATTCTGTTGTGATTCCGGCCACAAATGAAATAACAAAAAGAAAAAGAAAAAAAAAAAAGAGAGAAAAGGCCAGGTGTGCCTCTTATTTCGGGGTCTGGGCCAACTGGATTGGCCACTCCACAGGCAGCCTAACCCCAAACTCCAAGAGACAGGCTTTCCAGCCTGCCCAGACCCCAAATGGGGCAAAGGCTTTTAATGTCATGATTATAATTGTGGATTGTGGACCACACTGTGCTGACTTAACGTGTTATATCTCAGCCAGGACCCCCCCACCCCCCTTCACAAAACATGAATTTTTTGTTCATTCCTTTGATTTATGTTGTTTATGTGTGTTATTTTTTGATTTTGATTTTGCTTATGTATGTTAGCTGCCTATGTTATGTCCCTTTTGTGTTGTGGGAGGTCCCCCCAAGAGGTGGGTTCACCTGCCAATCACCACCTGGAGGTACCCTCCGCCCTACAATAATAATAATAAGTTGCATTTACAGTGGGTATAGAAAAGAATCCCCCCCCCCCTCGAAATATTCCCCTTTTTTTTTGCTTTACAGCCTTAAATGAAAACACACAAACTAATATTTTTTCCAGCTTTACTTACTCAATGCAATCTCTAATATCCAAGTGAAAGATATCACAGCTACAGTTCAGAAGAATTTAAAAAAATAAAAAACAGTAATCCTGATATTAATAAAGGACCATCCCACCCAAACTCACTCAGGTGTAAGTGCCCACCATTTCCATTGCGGTTACTGGCTGTGATCAGCTGTAATGAGTGTGATTAGTGAAGCTGTTCCTGGATCATTCATGCCCTTCCTTGGCAGTGCCACTGACAGCACACAATTGACTCTGGGTGGCAGGCCACTTTCAAAAGATCTCAGGGACAGAGTTGTGGACGGACATAAGGCAGGAGATGGAGACCAAAAAAACTCTCAAAGGCTTTATCAGTCCCAAGGAGCTCAGTAAAGTCCATCATAAAGAAGTGTTTGGTTCTACTAGGACCCTCCAAGCTGGATGGAAGAGCAAGGAAGAAACTGGTAAGAGAGGCTACCAGGAGGCCAAGGGCCACTTTGAAGGAGATACAGGATTTGATGGCACAGAGTGGTCATTAATGGTGTGCATGTGACAACCATTTCACAAGCGCTCCACCATTGTGGCTCGTTCGGGAGAGTCACACTTCTCAAGAAAGGCCACATTAAGGCTTGTTTGAGCTTTCCCAGAATGCACCTTGAAATTTCTGATGCCAAGTGGAAAAAAAAAGGTCTTATGGTCAAAGGAGACCAAAATCCAAACTATTTGGCCTCAACATCAAATGCAGCTCACCATCCACAACACACCATACCTCCAGTAAAGCATGGAGGGGGCAGCATCCTGTTGTGGAGGGCCTGGGGCTCTCGTTAGAAGGAAAAATGGATGGGGCAAAATACCATCAAGTTTTTAAGGAAAACCTGCTACCCTCTGCCAGAAAGTTGAAGATGGGGCAGAATGTTCACCTTTCAACACAACAACGACCCGAAGTACACAGCAAAATGGACCACCCAGTGGCTGAAGGAGAAAGAAGTGAAAGTCCTGGTGTGGCCAGTCAGAGCCCAGAGCTAAATCACA
This sequence comes from Erpetoichthys calabaricus, assembly GCF_900747795.2. Classification (NCBI taxonomy): domain Eukaryota; kingdom Metazoa; phylum Chordata; class Cladistia; order Polypteriformes; family Polypteridae; genus Erpetoichthys; species Erpetoichthys calabaricus. Next base: position 5,192,605 of record NC_041408.2, on the reverse strand, counting down.
CTGAAAATCTGTGGGAAGATCTGAAGATAGCAGACCACCAACGCTCACCATCCAATGTGACTGAACTTGAACAGTTCTGTAAAAAAGAGTGGGGGGCAAATATTACACAGGTATGCAAAGCTGATAGAGAAGAATCAACAGACTCAAGGCTGTCATTAAAGCAAAAGGGGGGTCACCAAAGTGACGTTGACATTGGGGGGCTGGTCCTTTAGTCCTCTCAGTAGGTCTTGTGTTTGATTTCTTATCATTCTTCTGAACTGTCGCTGTGATATCTTTCACATGGATGTTAGAGGTGGCATTGAGTAAGTAAAGCTGGGAAGACTTATTAGTTTGTGTGTGTTTTCATTTAAGGCTGTAAAGGATAAAAAATGGGAATATTTCGAAGGGGGGATTCTTTTCTATACCCACCTTATAGAGCGCCTTTCACAAACCCAAGGTTGCTTTAAATACAGAGTATAAGAAAAAGGCACAGAAGACAAAATTTCGTAGAAGAGGAAAGATTCCATTTGAGATCTAAAGGTGCAGATAGAGGAGCAAACTCGGAGAGTTCCAGAGTTGAGGGGTCATAGTACTGAAGGAGCTACCTGCCTCCTGGTGTGTGGGACAGTAAGGAGGACCTGAGAGAGCGACAAGGAGTGTAAGGAGCTGAGTGAGGTGAAAGGGGGGCAAAGGTTATTTAGGTCCTAGAAGGTGAGAAGCAGAATCCTTGATGGAACCAGTAACCAGTGAAGCTGGGAGAGAAGAGGGGAGACGTGAGCAGAACGCTTTGTGTGGCTGCGGAGTTCTGAATGTGCTGGAGCTTCTGTGTAGATTTTGCCCGGGAGGCCGATGAAGAAGGAATTACAGTAATCGATACGAGACATCATGAAACAATGAACCAGAGTTTGAGCATCCTTGAAGGACAGAAATGGACGGAGGCTGGACAACGTGACAGAGATGATAGAATGAAATTTGTGGAAAGAGACCTAATGTGTAGCTCAACGTTAAGTGACGAATCAAACAAAACACCAAGATTTCTGACAACGGGAGCAGGTTTGACAAGTGGACCGTCAACAGAAACGGAGACGTTAGACGCTTTAGAAAGTTGGGATTTTGGACCTACCAGTAATACTTCAGTTTTATTGGCATTAAGTTTGAGAAAGCGATGCACATCTGGAGAGACCCCCACAGTTCCTAGCGGTTCATTTTAAATATACCTGGACCTCTTTTTGTGCTTGTTGCAAGTTACTTGATGTTTCGACCCGTTTGCTCGATTTTTGGATTTTTGGGTCCTGGCGTGTTCACCTTGGGTTTCCTTTTCTGGCAACTCCTTTGTGCTTTGTGTGCTCTACAGAGCTTCATGTATTTACAGAGCTTGGCCATATTACTAGCCAGGGTTTGATGGTGACATCCCCCTCTAGTGGGCATTATTATAAACTGCTTGTAGCTCTTATTTGGGACTTGTGACATAACACTCCTGCCTCACAGCCCCAGGGACATGGGTTCAATCAATGTCTGTGTGGAATGTGTGGTTGTGTAGGTAAGCTTGCCCATCTGAAGTCTCGTATTTTACATACCACAACAGAATGAAAAAACTCGCTGTGGGTGTTAACGATTTGTAAAGCGCCACTCCGTCAGGCAACACACTCTGGGCGGTCGGAAACAGGGACGGAAGATCAGACGGTAAACATGACCTGGACTGCGATTTTCAGTCGTGTAGTTTGAGGTGGCGTAGTGACTGCCATCGTCAAATCTGACGTGCCCCATGACAAAAGAGTCACGTAACGTGACATTGGCACAACTCTTTTTCTTCCTTTGGTCCCAGGGCTGAATAATTTTCCAAAAAGCTCAAAGCAATGGTTTCACACATAAAATACTTATGTTGTGCCCCTACAGTAGGCATATTTACATATTTATTACATACGTGTTGGTCCCATCACTCATAAACTGAAAGGGATTTTCTGGCATGCGGTGGGTTGGCACCCTGCCCGAGATTGGTTCCTGCCTTGTGCCCTGTGTTGGCTGGGATTGACTCCAGCAGACCCCCGTGACCCTGTGTTCGGATTCAGCGGGTTGGAAAATGGATGGATGGACTTTCTGGTAAAGCAACGGCTTGATGTAGTCAAGTGGCCGCTAACCCGTAGTTTGCACCAGCAGGCTGCGTTGATTTGGTGAAGTTCAGTTGCCAGCTTGTCAGTGTAGTCCTGCTAGGGTGAACATTTTGGTTGGCGCGTCATCTTCACGAGCGTGTCCAGCACTACGTTCAGCTGATGCAGGCACCCAACTTTCATTTTCGATCTCCAGATCACTTGTATTAAAAACATAGTTCGATAAGTCAGAGTCCGATTTAGCACTTGTGCATTTGCTTCACCATCTTGCCCGATGTCGATGCCATTCTAGATGTTGCTTGATGTATGCTACTCACCCACATGCAGGGTTTCTACATCAAGTCAATGAGTCTAAACAGTCCTCCGAGCAAAGAGGGTCTACCTATAATGTAACGGTGAGTTTTATCAACATTTTTAGCTTTCTTTCGCCCTCTGACCCCCACCCCCCCACCCCAATATCCGTCCTCAATCCCTTGTGTCGAGAAAAGTCGACATCCGCCCTTAAAGAGTTAACCACCTGAAGAGTTGTTCCCATTCGTCGTGTTGTCCAGTCAACAGGAAAAGCGATGTTTCTTTAGGTAGTGAGCCTGCCAAACATTTTGGATTTGGGGGCTGCAATCTGAAATTATGAGCTTTGGGGTCTCGGAAAACAAAAATCATTCACCATTCACTTTATGGCTGCTTAGTTGCACGAACTGGGATGCTGTTAATCGATGTGACCCCTGAACCAGACCACCTTAGGCACACCTCGTGTTTTCGGTGGGGGTGGGGGGGTCATCAGCCCTGCCATTCAAAATGCCTGGAAGGCACGTGTGCTCATTACGTCTTATCTTGTACCTCACCGTGTCTTCATTTGCTCCCACGGCACCTCCTGCGGCCTTATTTACCAAGCAGTAAACCCACAGCAGCCCTTCGTGCTTTAATTAAAGCCGTGTGTGTGTGTGTGTGTGTGTGTGTGTGTGTGTGTGTGTGTGTGTGGCACCTGTTAACCATGTGCTTCGTCAGAAATCCACGTTTCCCCCATTGCAACGTAGAGGCCTTGGCGTGGACTTTCAACACGTTTGACCGAAATCCATGGGCATATAATGACTTTTATCAATGGCTTTATTGTTCTCCCTAGCCGCTCGTTTTTAAAACTGATTGCTGTGTAAACCTTCTGACTTGCAGTGAAGTAAACTCTGACTGCAGTAATTGGTATCTGCAGTAATACTCGAGCTAAACCTCATTAAGGCGAAGACCTGCATGGCTGGTCAATGAATAATCAGGGGAGAGAGAGAGAGCCTGGATTAAGAGGCACTGCCAACAGGAAGCCAGCGAGCGAGCGAGCAGGCGAGGGGCATCACCAGGCACACACAGCCTGGCTAATCTCGCGTTCTCGTACTTTTGTTAATTAGACACGTCTGGAGCCCGGCAAGCGAGCAGCAAAACATTAAGAGGAGGTGAAACTGATACAGAGTGGGCCGCACTCAAAAATGGAGGAAACAGCTGGCAGATATTTTTGTTAGCTTGATTTGTAGTAAAGGACTATGGTGGGGCACTGATGCTGTGTTACATCTTGTCACACTGCCTGGATCAGCTGAAAGAGCCAAGCAGCCCCGTAATCTCCAAAGGAACACCGGACACCCAAGAAAATGTACAGCTGAGGTAGATTATGTTAGCCCCCTGCTAATTCATCGGTCTGTAGGCGCAGTGCCACCATAAAAACGGACCAGAGACTTTTCAGAAACTCAGGAACGGTTGTCGTATTCCCACTGCGAGAACCCGGCACTTCTCGTTCAACCAGGAACTTTCATGGGTTGGGGCTCGGACGCTGAATTGTGCTGATTAGTTGACCAGAAATCTCTCAGTAGTTTATTAGTCTGTTAGTGGACGTTAGAGAATTATTGGTGATCAGAAAACAGCACACCTCGCACCACAGCAGTCTTCATAGCCGCTTCACAGGTGCACCATGCCATGCATGGCATCAAAGCAAAAAACTCCTCGTGAAGTCGCAATGGCTTCACAGAAATAAGGTGCGGGGGTCCCCCATGAACTCGCGATCGGGCCACACTTTGCAGCTCATCACTCTTCATAGTCGTCTCCCTGGTGCACCACACCATACACTGCACTGAAGCAATAAGCACGGCGGGAGCACAACACATGACAGTGTCCAGGGACCAATCAGCACGATTCAACACTAAGAGCTCCACCTACAATACTGGAACAAGAAGTTCATACCCTGGAGTAGGGGCCAAAAAAAGTACCAGGGACTAGAAATGGGCCGAGTTAAGGTGATGGGACTGATACAAAAGTTCCTGAGTTTCTAAAAAGTCCCTGCTTTCTGTGGTGAGAAAGAGCCTGAGATTAAATGAAACAATCTGAAAACCTTCTGACAAGTGGCCATGCCACTTCAACAGGGGCACGCAAAGCCAATTAAGAAGGCCAGTTTAGTTATGGGATGCCCTAGGGACCTGCTGGAGGTAGCAGTGGAGCACAGAATGAAGACAAAATATCTATCTATCTATCTATCTATCTATCTATCTATCTATCTATCTATCTATCTATCTATCTATCTATCTATCTATCTATCTATCTATCTATCTATCTATCTATCTATCTATCTATCTATCTATCTATCTATCTATCTAATCCTGTCAACTACGCTATCTATCTATCTATCTGATCCCTCCAACTATGTTATCTATTTAATCCTGCCAACTACGCTATCTATCTATCTATCTATCTATCTATCTATCTATCTATCTATCTATCTATCTATCTATCTATCTATCTATCTATCTATCTATCTATCTATCTATCTATCTATCTATCTATCTAATCCTGTCAACTACGCTATCTATCTATCTATCTGATCCCTCCAACTATGTTATCTATTTAATCCTGCCAACTACGCTATCTATCTATCTATCTATCTATCTATCTATCTATCTATCTATCTATCTATCTATCTATCTATCTATCTATCTATCTATCTATCTATCTATCTATCTATCTATCTATCTATCTATCTAATCCTGTCAACTACGCTATCTCTCTATCTATCTGATCCCTCCAACTATGTTATCTATTTAATCCTGCCAACTACGCTATCTATCTATCTATCTATCTATCTATCTATCTATCTATCTATCTATCTATCTATCTATCTATCTATCTATCTATCTATCTATCTATCTATCTATCTATCTATCTATCTATCTATCTATCTATCTATCTAATCCTGTCAACTACGCTATCTATCTATCTATCTGATCCCTCCAACTATGTTATCTATTTAATCCTGCCAACTACGCTATCTATCTATCTATCTATCTATCTATCTATCTATCTATCTATCTATCTATCTATCTATCTATCTATCTATCTATCTATCTATCTATCTATCTATCTATCTATCTATCTATCTATCTATCTATCTATCTATCTATCTAATCCTGCCAACTACTCTGTGGTTATTGCTTTCCTTTATGTGTTTGACAGTCTAGACGTAGCAATTCAGCCTGCTGTTAAAATGCAGTGGAACGGGTGACATTTGGTTGAGTGCGTGATGCCCAACATCTGATATTTCGGCTTTAGCTGAGCCTGATGTGCCATGTCAACTGTCCTGCCTGCTGCACACAAGCACATCATCATCTCCACCTGAAGATCTGTGAAGATCTTGCAGCTTTCCACAATGATCCAATACTCGACACGCCCACTGGCCCCCCAATGTCCTAGATGGTCCCTCTCTCACTCACACAGAGGCTGTCAGTCCGCTAATGAACCTGTAGACAGGACTGGGAATAATTCAGTTTTCATGGTGCCCTGACATGTCAGAGCCAATGATCTGAATCATCCAGCCGGGTGCCCAAAATAATTCTGTGGCTGCTGACATAGAGTAAGCACCGCATGATGGACCCATTTACTGTACGTTCTGACAGCAGCAGCTTACAAAACCAAACTTTTTCAACTGCAACCTTGGGATTCGTTTAGATAAAGGATCTGTGGAACCTCCTCCGAATGTGTGGACCACGGCATCCTTGAAAATACTCAAAGCAATGAACGGTAGAAAGTGAAAGGTCACAAGAGAGCAGAGCAAGATCTACACTCGGGGGTCAGGTCTGTTCATCTAGGATACCATGCCTGTTTGTAAGCCCACCTAATACCTGGGCACAGAGTTCATGACTTTGGACTTCAATCTGACCCTGTGTGCCCAGGAGCAGGTGACTTCACCAATCTGTGCTCCAACTGGAAAAATGAAACAAGCGTAACCAATGGTATCTCAGGTTTTGTAAGTCGCCTTGGATTAAGGTCAGTCAGGGTGAGTGCACTGTAAGTTAGCAAATCTTCCATTATTAGTGTTATCTAGACTAGGGGATTCCAACCTTGGGGACACCCCCAATCTGTCCAGGGTTTGGCTCACTCCCAGTACACCTGTGTCATTTTGATCTTTGGGTGCACAATTTGATGGGCCCCCTATGGGTTACCAATACGGGACCCATATTTTGGCCCATGTGAAACACATTTGGGTTTGTCACCTAACCCTAACCCTAACTTGGCCTTGAGGCCCCAACAATGAGTGGACAATACGCATGGAGGAGCATTCAGACCGGGTTGGTTGGTTACCCTTCTCCCTTTGCTGTTAGGGATTCTCACATAATGGAAAGACAGAGGTGGGCCATCTCCTGGGGGGGGGGGGGGGGTGATAGCGGGCTATGGGTTACATCCCTCTGGCATGGCTCCTGTTTTGGACATCTGCAGGTATTCATGGAAGTGTTAGTTCTGCGGGGCAGCCCTATTGGGGTCTACTGGGTGCCACTAGGGGGTGCTCAGCAGGGGGTTTCACCTGACCCAGAAGTACATGACATAAACGTGCTGGGTGTTCTTCCAGGGGTCCGCCTTAAAAATGGAGTTTTCTGTGTCACCTGGTGAGTCTGAGTCAGGAGTGAAGAAAGATGAAGCTCACCTGGAGTGGAGGAAAAGAAATAAAGAAAAGAAAAGTGAAGTGAAGTGAAGTGAAGTGAAGTGAAGTGAAGTGAAGTGAAGTGTTTGGCTTAATTTGGAAGGAGAAGCCCACCTAAAGAAACCTTGCCTGATAAAAGACTAATTTTAAAGCCGGGACTTCCCAAGACGCCTCCTATAGGCAACAGTCCTGCCTAAACCGATGAGTCTGACTGCCGCTCCTGGCTCTTTTTAAATCATTTTTAACTCTAGCATTCGTCCAAGCATTTCCATTCATTTACTTTAATATTTTTAAACCATTTAAAATATAATGGCATTTTCCAAGAATAAATTAATCTGCTAATGGCTGACTTTCAGCTTGATCTAATATGATATAAAAGTCTTAAACCCGTTTAATCCAAATCTAGCCTGCGGTGGGTAGAGGCGCGAAAACTGATGTTTGCTGAAAGGTGACATTTATGACAAAACGCAGGGTGACGAGGACCAAATGTGACCTGCAGGTCTCTTAATTAGCACTTCGCCTGTTGGAGGCTTTAGAAAGACACACAGACACACACACCTGTGTATCGAAGGTCCCACAGTTCACATTGCAATGCAGGGCAAAACAACAAGCCGTAGTAATAATAATAATAATAATAATAATAATAATAATTCTTTACATTTCTATAGCACTTTTCTCTCTACTCAAAGCGCTTTACATAGACAGATGGGGGCCACTTCAACCACCACCAATGTGTAGCCCCCACCTGGATGATGCCACGGCAGCCATTATTGTGCCAGTAGGCTCACCACATGTTAGTTAGTAGGTAGTGAAGGGGTGAGAGAGAGTCAGCCAGTTATAGACAGAGGACAGTTAGGGTGCCAGAATGGACATGTTAGCCAGGAGATTGGGACAAACCCTACTCCTTACAGAGGATGCCCAGAGATCTTTAATGACCAGAGTCAGGACCTCCGTTTTACGTCTCCTCCGAAAGATGGCACCATTTTTTTACAGCACAGTGTCCCCCAGTCAGTGCATTGGAGCATTGGGATCCACATACACAGACCACAGGGTTAACGCCCCCTGCTGGCCTCACCAACATCTCTTTCAGGAGCAACCCAAGCTTTTCCTAGATGGTCTCCTATCCAAATGCTGGCTAGGCCTGAACATGCTTAGCTTCAGGCGGATGACCTTTTCTGAATTGCAGGTGTGGTGGTTGCTGCTAATGAAGCCAAAACAAGCCATGATGGCCACAAAAACTCCCTGTAGACCTCAACAGTCAAGTTGTGGACCACTTGAAAGTAAGAAAACATATTCCTCACAATATTTCCAGCTGTGTCCATCCTTCTGGAGCAGACAGATACTTGGTTCTTCCACCCCAGTCATTGTCTTATGGGCAAACTCTAGTGGGTCCAAGTGGTCTTTCACAACAGGACCACTCAGTTGGCAATCAAGCAGTATATTCCAAACAGTGCTTCTGGCTGTGTCCTTCTACATCCATCTACCCCAATCGTTGTCTGATAGGCAAACACTAGTGGTTCCATGTGGTCTTCCACAAGAGGACCACCTGAAAATCAAACAATACACATCTTAACAATGCTTCCAGCTGTGTCCATCCTCGTGGAGAAGACAGATGATTGGATCTTCCAGCCCAGTCATTGTCTGATAGGCAGACACCAGTGGGTCCAAGGGGTCTTTCACAAGAGGACCACTTGGAAATGAACATATATTCCTAACAATTCTACTGGCTTTGTCCATCTATGTGGAGCAGACAGATAATTCCACCTTGTACTCTAATCATTGTCTGATAGACTAATTACAGAAGATCCAAGGGGTCTTTCACAAGAGGACCACTTGGAAATCAAACAGTATATTCCAAACAGTGCCTTCAGCTTTGTCCATCTACGTGGAGCAGACGGATCATTGCATCTTCCACTCTAGTCATTGTTCGATAGGGAAACGGCAGAGGATCCAAGGGGTCTTTTGCAGGAGGACCTGTATGGTGCAGGCCCACTTAAAGTGAGGGTTGAGGCCCACCCCCCATTAAATAACCCTTTTTTTATAGTTGTGTTCCTACGAGAGGGTCGGACCACTTGGACGCCGTTAAAAGCCATTTGTGTGAGTGACGGTCGAGTAAAAAGAGAGTAGATGGTGGTACTTTTCTTTCTTTCTCTCTTTCTTTCTTTCTTTCTTTCTTTCTTTCTTTCTTTCTTTCTTTCTTTCTTTCTTTCTTTCTTTCTTTCTTTGCTTATATAATGGCTTTCTTTCTTTCTTTCTTTCTTTCTTTCTTTGCTTATATAATGGCTTTCTTTCTTTCTTTCTTTCTTTCTTTCTTTCTTTCTTTCTTTCTTTCTTTGCCTATATAATGTCTTTCTTTCTTTCTTTCTTTCTTTCTTTCTTTCTTTCTTTCTTTCTTTCTTTGCCTATATAATGGCTTTCTTTCTTTCTTTCTTTCTTTCTTTCTTTCTTTCTTTCTTTCTTTCTTTCTTTCTTTCTTTCTTTGCCTATATAATGGCTTTCTTTCTTTCTTTCTTTCTTTCTTTCTTTCTTTCTTTCTTTCTTTCTTTCTTTCTTTGCCTATATAATGAATCTTTCTTTCTTTCTTTCTTTCTTTCTTTCTTTCTTTCTTTCTTTCTTTCTTTCTTTCTTTCTTTCTTTCTTTCTTTCTTTCTTTCTTTCTTTCTTTCTTTGTGTCCTTAACAGTTTCTTCGCATGTCCTGGATATGAGCAGAGCAAACACAGCTTGCATAGCACCGAGAGGTCAAAGTCTAACTAGTTGTGTTGAAGGTTCATTGTTGGCATGGCACTTTGTGTGCCCGGCTGTTTGTCGAGCGGGTATTCAGCTGCTGTCGGTAGTTAAACTGAAATCGGCTTCCCACATTCACTGGATGGCTGCCAGAGGGAGGGTGGTGAATATTTTATGGCACACTTTAGCAAGTGCTTTAAGTTTTAAAAGACATCAGAGAACCACGAGGTGCCCACACCCGATAGGCCGGGTGATCGGCATTCAGAGGGATTTGTGCAGTTATCCGTGAGCCCTCCCTTGCCATTTTGAAGCCCACCTCTCTGCAGCATGTCATCATCAATAGCTGACAATTCTAAAAGTAAATGCTCCCCCCCCACCGCCGCTGGTGGGAAATAAGCGTGTTAAAATAAGCCCCGTTTCCAATTAGTCACTGCAACTTTACCCTGCGTGCTGTGATCTTTAAATTAATACACCGGAATCCATCTTTTATTCCCCTGCGTGATTAACATGGAACACATGCAAGAACATATTAATAGAAGGCACACTGAACTTCATTCTAGAGGTCTGATTAAAATAAAATAAAAAAAAAACAATGAAGCAGCCTCATTCCCTCTGTGAAGGTGACCATCTCGCTGCAGCAATGTCCTTCTTCTCCTCGGAGCACGACGTCGCCTCATTTGCTATATATAACTTGTCATGTGATATACGCGGACGGAGCAAAAATCTCAAATCAGTGCCCTTACCTGCTTCCGGTGCCCGGGGGGGCAGCGGTGAATCACCACGTTGAGTTGGGCTCACCACACCCCTCAGGCACTGCCAACCTTGGTGCCGTTTCATGACACGCAGAACGTGAACTGCACGTTAGGAAAACGTGAGGATCCATCACCCCAAAAACCTCCATCACCCACGTTCACGTAGTGTGTTTGTTGTCTGCTTGAATCCTTCATTTACTGGGCGTTCATTTTTTATTTCATTCCAAGTCACTCGTGCTTGGTAGGCTGAAGTGGCAGAGAGATTGTAATTATCAGGAAAGCAATTATTTGTCGTAATCCTTCACAAATCCCAGTTCTGTTCTTAATTAATGTTTTCAGACAAATGTCCTCCTCTACATGTCTATCCAGGCCCCGGCGAGTGCGTGTGAAACATTTCATCAAAATGATGAGCTGGCGCTTCAGATTTGTTGCTGTGTTGACTTCTGCTTCTCCTTCTTTCGGCTCTTCATTTCAGGGTCACCATTGCAGATCATCTGTCCGTCCTTTCCAGCATTTTCTGTTACACCCTCGCCAGCTCCTCTTTGGCCTTCCTCTTCTCCTCTTGCCTGGTGGTCCCATCCTCGACATTCTTTTCCCAGCGTACCCCTCATCTCTCCTCTGCACGTGCCCAAACCATCTCTGTCATGTGGTCACCAAACTGTCGCACCCGTGTTGTCCCTTTAATGCACTCGTTCCATCTTCAACTCGGCCATTTCCAGCTGTCACAGCATTGTCTGACCCTCTTAACCCTGACCAGGGGCACAGCTTGGGTAGCTGTCCCAGATGGGTGGCAGGGCACCAGTCCAACACACACACTCATTTAGCATCACCAGTTCACTTAACACACCTTTCTTCAGACAATGAGAGGAAACACACACACACACATGGGGAGAATGCCACGCAGCGGGGACCCTGGTCTCCTTAATGCAAAGCAGCAGCGCCACCACTGTGCCACCCATTCTTCCATTTTTCATATTTCATATTAATGGCATGGTGACATGAAGCAGACGTCGCAGGGCGACAAATTGGCTGTAGAGTTGTGACACTTCTGTGTTACCCACAAAGCAAAATCACATTCAAGTGAAAAAGCAAAAAACAGTGTGATCCCCGAATCTGCTCTTTCTATTCAAGGAAGCTGATCTCAGGGTATCCACCATTATAAAAAAGGTAAGTGTCTGCGTGTCCATCTAGTTGCTATGTCTCTGTCATTCCAACAGATGGCGCATCACAAACGTGAAGTTAAATTAGATAAACGCTCAGTAATTAAAGGTAGTTACTTCAACTGAGGCTTTTATCGAATGTTAGGCTCTTCTTATTGGTTCACAATTTCGACAGGGTACTACCTGCTTTTACTTCATTCCAACTGTAATGCGCCTTACAGTAGCGTCAGCCAGACTTCTATCTCACGTTTACGGTTGGTTCAGATTCCAGCAGCTCGTATTTTAGCTGGAATGCGCACACAAGAACACATTTTCCCTGTGCTGGCCTCCCTGCACTGGCTCCCCGTTCATTTTAGGATTGATTTTAAGGTTTTATTGTTTCCTTATAAAGTACTAAATGGCCCAGCTCCCTCTTAACTCTCTGACCTTCTACAATTATAGATTCCATCGAGGTCACTACTGGTGGTCCCTAAATCAAGACTGAAGTGTAGGGGAGATTGTGCCATTGCAGTTGTAGCCCCTAGACTCTGGAATGAGTTACTACTTCATGTTAGGCTGGCCTCTACTTTGCCTGTTTTTGAATCATTTTTTAAGGCACAATTCTATTCCTTGGCTTTTAATTAATTATAAGAGCTGCCTGTGTCTATTTGTTTTGTCTTATTGCTTATCGTCTTTTGTAATGTGTTATTTTTCCTTGCACAGCACTTTGGTCAGCTATTGTTTTTAAATGTGCTGTATGAATAAACTTGATATTGATGTTGACAAACCTTTGTAGTAATAAAATGCATTGCATTTGTCATTTTAACTGATGGCGCATCACACAGATTAGAACTGCTTTTATGAATCCCATACTAAATGGCATATAACAGAGAGATATGCATTCCATTTGTCATTCTGACACACGACACATCACAAATATTAACACTGCTTGTAGGAATTCCATACCAAATGGCATATAACAGAGATATACGCATGACATTTGTCATTCCAACAGATGGTGCATCACACATTAACACTGCTTTTATGAATCCTGTATCAAATGGCATACAATAGAGGTATACGCATAGCATTTGACATTCCAATATAGATGGTGCATCGTAGACATTAACACTGCTTTTACAAATCCCACACCAAATGTCATATAAGAGAAATTTATGCACACCATTAGTCATTCTAACACATGATACATCACAGACATTAACCCTGCTTTTACGAATACCATACCAAATGGCATATAACAGATAGATATGCATTGCATCTGTCATTCTAACACATGACACATCACAGATTTTAACAGTGCTTTTACAAATCCCATATCATATGGCATATAAGAGAGACATATGCATTCCATTTGTCATTCCAACAGATGGTGCATCACAAACATTAATGCTGCTTTTCCAAATCCAGTACTAAATGGCATATAACAGAGTCATTTGCATGACATGGTACACTGCAAATGTTAACGCTGAGGTCTTCGTTGATGGGTAGTACAGTCAGTAAAACATAATCAAAACCTACTCTGGTTCCATACTAGTGATATGTTTAAAGATAATTTTAATTATAAAATGCAGCTCTAAAGAGTGCCATCTTAATCCTCACCTTTAACCATGAATGCAGGTGCTATATATCAACTTTAACAGCCCCCACTCTGCATGACTCACCCAAGCAGTCTGTTTTCAAACTGTAATTAATTTAACGTTTTCGCAACAAAGCTCTGCACTTGTAAAGCACCATGGGGATGGGTTCTGCTGTGAAAGGCGCTATATCAAAACCAAAGGATGCCAGTTCAGTCCTGACGTCTGGTGCACTGTGATAACTTGAGTAAACCCCAAACCCTACAAGATATCTGAGATTAAACAAGCAGGAGTAATAACATTCTGTTACAGAGATGACAATCTTTCTAAAGGTGTTGACTATTTGAAAGGCGCTATATAAAATAACATCTGCGCTGTCCTTTAACAAGCTGAAAAACAAATAATCTGACAGCGTCATGCATCGATGTGGTTGCTGCTTTGGACAAGATGAGACCTGACAGGCGTATCAAAGTTGATGGCAGACTTCTTTTATGCTTTATTAATCTGGGGTTATATTTAGGCACTGACTGAAATATTCCTTATCCTTTATATCTTGTCTAATCTCCAGATTTCATAAGAGTCTGAGGGGCTGCTGCTTAATAACCCAAAAGAGCCAAACAAGAAGCACATTTGCCAGTCACCTTTATTAGTTACTGGTATTATGGGCTGCTGATCCTGGAATTATTGGGATAGCTCCAGCTTCTCTGACTCTGCTCTGGATAAACAGACACTGAAAATGGATGGATGGATTTTGGGAATGTTGTGGTATTTCCCAAGTAACCACATGCAGTTAACTTTCCAGAATGCTCTCCTCCCTTGGATTTCCATGTTTTGCTACTTTCACAATGGATGTGTGTTTCTCCCAAGCTTAATAAAGCAAATTTGCTTAAAGGGCTGTAAAAAAATTTAACTGCAAAGTGTTTGCAAAAGTGCCCTGAATGCCTGGAGGACTCTTTCTGTTTCCATAAGGAATTGATTAGCAACTACATGGCCCACCCTGCGTCTTATTAGTAGGCAAAGAAAACACAGCAATGCAGCTCTTTAAAGTAAAGAGGGAGACGGAGTGAGGAGGAACTTGCTCTTTCTCATCAGCCTTATAGCGCCTCACTCAAACTAAGCTACTTCTTCATTACGCACAATGATAAAAAAGCTTACAGCAAACTATCTGTTCCCCTAAACCTGCTTTTACTATTCAAGGATCTCAGGGAGGCTGAGCTCAGGTATCCACCTAAATAAAAAGATATGTGTGTCTGTGTGTTCATCCACTTGCTATATATCTCTGTCATTCCAACTGATGGCGCATCTCAAACATTTATAGTAATGAAATGCTTTGCATATGTCATTTCAACAGATGGCATATAAGAGATCCATACATGTTGCATCTATCATTCTAACACATGGCACATCACAAACATTAACACTTCTTTTACAAATCCCATGCCAAATGACATATAAGAGAGACATACATGTTGCATCTATCATTCTACCACATGGCGCATCACAAACATTAACACTTCTTTTACAAATCCCATGCCAAATGACATATAAGAGAGATATATGTATACCATTTGTCATTGTAACACATAACATATCACAGATATTAACATTGTTTTTACAAATCCCATACCAAATGATAGATAAGAGAGACATACACATGCCATTTGTCATTCCAACAGATGGTGCATCACAAACGTTAACACTGCTTTTACAAATCCAGTACTAAATGGCATATAACAGAGTCATCTGCATGATGTGGGGCACTGCAGATGTTAATGCTGAGGCCTTTGTGGATGGGTAGTATAGTCAGTAAAAAATAATAAAAACCTACTCTGGTTCCATGCTGATGATATGTTTAAAGATAATTTTAATTATAAAATGTGCTCTATCAGCTCTAAATATACAGTATAGTGCCATTGACATCTATCTATCTATTGTACGGTCAATTCAAAAGTGGCCTTGTTGTTATTATGTAATATGAATTATTAGTATATGTATAATAAATATGTGTAATTTGAAAGTCGATCCTTCAATAAATTTGTGGTGTAGTGCAGAAAATGATTTGTTCTCCCAGTATAACTACCATGGTATTCACATTTACTCCAAAGCTGCTCTCCCTACCTCAGCAGTTACCTTTTTGAGCACCCTGCCTGCGGGATGAAATCAGATGTGTGTGAAATGGCGAGCTTTATCTCGATCTGATCAGCACGGTGAGGCTCTTTTCGTCACAATGACGTATCACCAAATAAAACCTGAATGAATCACAGGTGTTTACCAGGAGTATTTGCCACTTTGCTTTCTTGCTTGCTTTTTTTTTTCTGCAGGACAAAATCCCCCCCTATTGTGTACACGGTATCAGTTTTCTCACATTTCTGCTAGTTTGCCTCTGGGAGATTTCTTTAAAGACGACCTGCCTGCCTGCATTGGGAGACGTTTGCAGGGCTGCTGGGGCCCAGCCTGGCAGCATTTGGGTGCATGAGTGCAACTGACTCTGGGTGGAGTGACAGCGCATCGCAGAATAGATTTAACTTTTATATTTCATAATTTTAATGAAGGGATTGTATGACTCTGGACTAGGTTAGTGCATTAGAAAATGGGACGAATCGCATGAATAAATTCCAATATTAAATTATAGAAATTAGTATCTTATAATTATTTTTCCATTTTTTTTTTTAGTGGCAGGTGACATTTCTTAATGATTTAATCAGCTTTTCTTCCTTGAAGAATAAATATGTTCACAAAACTGTCAAGGACAACAATACATAAATAATAATAGTGGAGTTAAAATCCTTGCATACGTCATTGAACCTGTTCAGTCCAGTTCAAGGTCACGGGGCGGAGCTTATCCCAGCACTATTGTATGCATGGCAGGACACGAACCTCAAAGAAGACAATACGCCGTATGGTGAAGCCTTGTATTATAAAGCGACTTAATAAACAGACTAATTACTCGATAGAGGCTCACCCCACCAGGACACAGGGAGGCACACAGATGGGGTCTGAACCCGGGTTCAAGGCCGGACCCTCAGTGCGAGGACATGAAATGGAGGAGGACGAGATCTTGAGTGGTTCTTCCCCGGGTGTCAAGCTGTGTGAATGCTGGCAAAATCCCCAAGGAATTAAAAAACAAAACCTCTGATTTTGAGAGGTGGCCGAGTCACCGGAAAACAGACGGACGATTCTTAAGCTACTTAGCGATTATTGTTTTAGTGCATGCTGAATATGATGGGGGACAAAGAGAGCAACCGACGACGGAGGTTTTCAGTGAGTTAAAGTAATCTGTGACTTCCATTTTTTCTTGTCTGTGGACATTTATTCAAGTCTGTAATAATAATAATAATAATACAAATCATAATAATAATAATAATACTGTACATTTATATAGCATTCTTCTCATGGAGAGCCACCACCAACATGCAGCGTCTACCTTGATAGATAGATAGATAGATAGATAGATAGATAGATAGATAGATAGATAGATAGATAGATAGATAGATAGATAGATAGATAGATAGATAGATAGATAGATACTTTATTAATCCCAAGGGGAAATTCCCAAACTCCAGCAGCAGCATACTGATAAAGAACAATATTAAATTAGAGTGATAACAATGCAGGTATACAGACAGACAATAACTTTGTATAATATTAACATTTACCCGCCTGGGTGGAATTGAAGAGTCGCATAGTGTGGTGGAGGAACGATCTCCTCAGTCGGTCAGTGGAGCAGGACGGTGACAGCAGTCTGTCGCTGAAGCTGCTCCTCTGTCTGGAGATGATCCTGTTCAGTGGATGCCCTGGATTCTCCATGATTGACAGGAGTCTGCTCAGCGCCCGTCGCTCTGCCACGGATGTCATACTGTCCAGCTCCATGCCTACAATAGAGCCTGCCTTCCTCACCAGTTTGTCCAGGCATGAGGTGTCCCTGTTCTTTATTCTGCCTCCCCAGCACACCACCGCATAGAAGAGGGCGCTCGCCACAACCGTCTGATAGAACATCTGCAGCATCTTTTTGCAGATGTTGAAGGACGCCAGCCTTCTAAGGAAGTATAGTCGTCTCTATCCTCTCTTGCACAGAGCATCAGTATTGGCAGTCCAGTCCAGTTTATCATCCAGCTGCACTCCCAGGTATTTATAGGTCTGCACCCTCTGCACACAGTCACCTCTGATGATCACGGGGTCCATGAGGGGCCTGGTCCTCCTAAAATCCACCACCAGCTCCTTGGTTTTGCTGGTGTTCAGGTTGTAGATGGTTTGAGTCACACCATTTAACAAAGTCCTTGATTAGGTCCCTATACTCCTCCTCCTGCCCACTCCTGATGCAGCCCACGATAGCAGTGTCGTCAGCGAACTTTTGCACTTGGCAGGACTCCGAGTTGTATTGGAAGTCCGATGGCTGAACAGGACCAGAGAAAGTACAGTCCCCTGCGGCGCTTCTGTGCTGCTGACCACAATGTCAGACCAGCATTTCCCGAGATGCACATACTGAGGTCTGTCTTTAAGATAGTCCACGATCCACGCCACCAGGTATGAATCTACTCCCATCTCTGTCAGCTTGTCCCCAAGGAGCAGAGGTTGGATGGTGTTGAAGGCGCTAGAGAAGTCCAGAAACATATTTCTTACTGCACCACTGCCTCTGTCCAAATGGGAGAGGGATCAGTGTAGCATGTAGATGATGGCATCCTCCGCTCCCACCTTCTCCTGGTATGCGAACTGCAGAGGGTCGAGGGTGTGGCGGACCTGTGGCCTTAGTTGGTGAAGCAGCAGCCGCTCCATGGTCTTCATCACATGTGACGTCAGAGCAACAGGCCGGAACTCGTTCAGCTCACCAGGACGTGATATCTTTGGGACGGTGATGCGATGACAGCCATTTTAATCTCTTAGATGGTGAAGTTGTAACAGCCGACCCACTCATCCAGCTACACCGTCAAGACCCCTGTCCTGGCACCCTGAGGGAAGGTTAGGCAACACCAGCCATATTTCGTCCAAATCGCTTCCCCAATCGACGATCAAAACATGCAGAAAGGCAAACAGTATGTAAAATAATAAAGTGAATAGAAACTGCTCAAAACACTTTGAAAACACATCAATGGGGAAAAATGTCCTGCTGGCTATCGAAAAAGGATGGCAGGCACATCGTTTGATGGACATGAAAATGATGAACCTACAGAGGGCTGAATGCAAAGACACCCCGAAAATGAAAGGGAAATAATGATGCAGCGGCAGCAGGCGAATCCATTTGGCTGAAATTTCGTCGCAGCAACTCCAAATGGTACTCAGTAGTTTGTATGCAATGCCTGACAACGTCCTAATGAGACAACGGATGGTGTCCTGGGGGATCTCCTCCCAGATCTGGACCAGGGCATCACTGACCTCCTGGACAGGCTGAGGAGTCGGATGAACAGAAACATAATGTCCCACCCAGCGGTGTTCTATTGGCTTGAGGTCAGGCGAGTGAGTGTGCTGGGCAGTCAATGGTATCAATTCCTTCATCCTCTCGCCACATGATGCCGGGCATTGTTGTCCACCAGGAGGAACCCACTACAGCAGCATAGGGTCGGACAATGGGTCCAAGGGTTTCATCCCAATACCTAATGGCAGTCAAGGTGCCTTTGTCTAGCCTGTAGAGGTCTGTGCCTCTGTCCCTCCATGGATATGCCTTCCCACCAGACCATCACTGACCCACCACCAAACCAGTCAGGGTGACCGATGTTACAGGCAGCATAATGTTCTCCACAGCTTCTCCAGACCCTTTCACATCTGTCACATGTGCTCAGGGTGAACCTGCTCTCACCTGTGGAAATGCCAGTGGTGGACCTGCCAATTCTGGTATTCTATGGCAAATGCCAATCGAGCGCCACGGTGCCCACTAGAGAACGTCAGGCCCTCAGGCCCCCCTCATGAAGTCTGTTTCTGATTGTCTGGTCAGAAACCTTCACACTAGTGGCCTTCCTGCTTGCTGGAGGTCATTTTGTAGGCTCTGGCAGTGCTCATCCTCTTCCTCGTTACCCAAAGAAGCAGATATACCAGTGGGTCCTGCTGATGGGTTAAGGACCTTCCACGAGGGGCCATGTCCAGCTCTCCTAAAGTAACTGCCTGCCTGTCTCCTGGAATCTCCTCCATGCCATTGAGTCTGTGCTGGGAGACATAGCAAACCTTCTGGCAATGGGTGGCATGTATTGATGGAGAAGTTGGACTACCTGTGCCACCAAACTCTGTAGGGTCCAGGTATCTCCTCATGCTACCAGTAGTGACACTGATCATAGCCAAATGCAATACGGGTGAAGAAACAGATGAGGAGGGAAAAATGTCAGTGGCCTCCCTCCACCTGTTAAACCATTCATTTCTGTTTTGGGTGTTGTCTCATTGTTGCCCCTCTAGTGGACCAAAGCAGCTGAAACTGATGAATAAGCCCTTCTGCTACTTCACTGAGCAGATCATTAGCCCAGAAGTCTCTTTGACTTGATACGATACTCGGATTAAAAAGGGGTCCTTTCATTTTTTTGAGCAGTATTCTTCTTCTTCTTCTTCTTCTTCTTCTACTTCTTCTTCTTCTTCTTCTGGCAATAAAAAGACGAGAAACAACACGTCTGTCACATGTGCTCAGGGTGAACCTGCTCTCATCTGTGAAAAGGACAGGGCGGCCACCAGTGGTGGACCCGCCAATTCTGGTATTCGATGGCAAATGCCAATTGAGCTCCATGGTGCCCACTAGAAGATGAGTCAAAATTATATTAACATTTGAATGGCGGAAACAAAGTATTCACAAAATATACTTCATATGTGCAAGATGATTTACAGGAATGTCTCAACCTGTTCGCCATCACGTTCAACACACAAAAACCAACGAGCAGCAGTGCCATTTCACAGGGAACAGATGACACCACAGTCCTTATTCTGTCCTTCAGGTAATTGATATCATGAACTTTCCTGCTATCCACGCACTCCTTCACCAAACCCCATAACCAGAAATCACAGGGTGTCAAATCAGGGGAGTGTGGAGGCCATGGCAATGGTCCACCATGACCTGGAAAGATGTGTTTAAGATATAAAGAATCCATTAGTGTAAACATAATTTGGACTCACCCTGTGTCTCTCACAACATAACACACACAATCCCAAAAGTGAACAGCAGAATATAGTGATAAAAAGTGCTGCAATAAATATACAATACAAACCCTCCCTTGTCCCCCCCACTGAACACGAAACACATACAACATTCGGAGAACACACAACACGCGTAAAAGTCCAAAAGAGTAAATGGAAGATGAGTAATGGAAGTGAATCTTGTCCTGGTGGACTATCGTACACAGATGTAATGGTCGGTCGCTCCTTACCCAAACGACAAAAAAAAAAAACAGTGTCACCGTGCTGTCCTCAGTGTGACGGGATGATCCTGAACCCCAGGGTTTGTGTAGTGACGGTGAAAAAGTTGAATGTTTGGAAAAAAGGGGGTAAATTCCGTCTTTCTTTGGTTTCCAGTGAAGTGTCTGGGTTGTAAGTGATCCCCCATTTCTTTTCATCCTCTTGTTTCTGCAGCAATGGCCCGGGTGGAATTGATGTGATTGACAGGGATAATGACCTCGAGGGGGTCACGGCTCTACAGCGTTCTCCTTCCCCTTTGTTTCCAGGGGGAAAACATTTAAATAGACACACAACAACAACATTTATTTCTAGAGCACGTTTTCATACGTAATGAGACCAGCTATGTTAAATGGGCTGGAGACGGTGGCACAGGAGACAGAGCTGGAGGTGGCAGAGTTAAAGATGCTAAGATTTGCATTGGGGGTGACGAGGATGGACAGGATTAGAAATGAGGACATTAGAGGGTCCGCTCAGGTTGGATGGTTGGGAGACAAAGTCAGAGAGGTGAGATTGTGTTGGTGTGGACTTGTGCAGAGGAGAGATGCTGAGTATAATGAGAGAAGGGTGCTAAGGATAGAGCTGCCAGGAAAGAGGAGAGAGGAAAGCCTAAGAGAAGGTTTATGGATGTGGTGAGAGGGGACATGCGGGTGATGGGTGTGACAGAACAAACAAGAACATTAGAGGGTCAGCTCAGGTGGGACGTTTGGGAAACAAAGACAGAGAGGTAAGATTGCGGTGGTGTGGACATGTGCAGAAGAGAGATGAGGAGTATAATGAGAGAAGGGTGCTAAAGATAGAGCTGCTAAGCAAGAGGAGAAGAGGAAGGCCTAAGAGAAAGTTTATGGCTGTAGTGAGAGAGGACATGCAGGTGATGGGTGTAACAGAGCAAACAAGAACATTAGAGGGTCAGCTCAGGTGGGACGTTTGGGAGATTAAGTCTGAGAGGTGAGATTGCGTTGGTTTGGACATGTGCAGAGGAGAGATGTTGGGCATACTGGGTGAAGGGTGCTAAGGATAGAGCTGCTAACCAAGAGGAGAAGAGAAAGGTTTTATTTCATGTTTTGTTCCTTCTCCCCTTTTGATTTTTGTGACTTGAAAAATAGCCATTTTTTTGTTTCGACTAGAGAGTTTTTATTTGCCAAAAAACAAAAAGTTAAAAACTGGGAAGTCTGATGCACCAAAGCCAAATCACGAGACGAAAGTTAAAAAAGCACAGAAGTGCAAGCCGAGACCAGAGAGAAGTTTTAGGAAAAAAAAAGAACAAAAGCTGTCATGGAGTCTACCATCTCGGATAGAAAATTAACTTTTTAGCGACCTTTTGAACGTGTCATTGACAGAGGTTATGACCTCTGAGGACACGCCCCCAACAGCACGTGTAGCTTCGTAGTATACGGGAGCACGAAACGGCGATGAAAGACGGTGAAAGAACAGAAATGGTGGGGAAGACAGCCCAGATCATTTCATGGAACTGAAACCTCCTCCTTTTCCTGGTGAGGGTCTCGGAAATGGTGGGGCCAAGCAGGTCAGTGCACACAAGACTCCTGGGCTCAGCTACAGATTTCAGCTCTTCTTGGGGAATTCTCTGGTCTTCCCAAGGCGGCCGAGAGATACAGAATGGTCCAAAAAAAAAAAAAACACACACATACAAAATGTTAGAAATGGAAAAGAAAGAAGAAACGAAGAGAGATAACAGTGTGACACTCCTAAATTTAAAGGGAAAAACAAATTAAAGGCTATGACTTCCATTCAGATTGTGACAATCGTGGCACTCGGCACTGAACACAGCGATCAGCTGTCAACCCACAGATTCGCATTCATTCATTCAGCCTTTAGAGCACCAGGGACTGAGGTGTGCTGTGTGTCTTCATTTCTGAGATCAAAATCACTCAAAACAGATATCTGACCAGTGACGGCTCTCCTCAGACAGGTTTTTTTTTTTTTCCACATTTGCCTCTGCGCTCCATAATTAGAAGAGTTTATTTTCTTTAATGTTCCGAGCTAAAGGTCTCGTCTGTAGTCTGCCAACTCCTCTCCTCCAAATTCGATTTAGCTTCTTATTTTCATGCCAAATTACTGGAGGCATTCAGCATTGCTTATTCACTTTCAGATTCCGGTCTGTTTCTGCCAGGATCAATAAAAATGAAGGAGGCCATGGGGAGCTGATTCAAATGGAGTGTTCTGCAACGACTACTCCAGATTGGCAATCGGAAAAATAAACTCAGGGAGGAGGATGACGGGAGAAACAAATCCTCTGTGTTTCTAATTTGGGGTCTTATCTCTGCTTTTCACGTGTCCTTGATATTATTAAATAGTAGTAGTTGGCAGGATTAGATAGATAGATAGATAGATAGATAGATAGATAGATAGATAGATAGATAGATAGATAGATAGATAGATAGATAGATAGATAGATAGATAGATAGATAGTGTAGTTGGCACGATTAGATAGATAGTGTAGTTGGCAAGATAGATAGATAGATAGATAGATAGATAGATAGATAGATAGATAGATAGATAGATAGATAGATAGATAGATAGATAGATAGATAGATAGATAGATAGATAGATAGATAGATAGATAGATAGTGTAGTTGGCACGATTAGATAGATAGTGTAGTTGGCAAGATTAGATAGATAGATAGATAGATAGATAGATAGATAGATAGATAGATAGATAGATAGATAGATAGATAGATAGATAGATAGATAGATAGATAGATAGATAGTGTAGTTGGCACAATTAGATAGATAGATAGATAGATAGATAGATAGATAGATAGATAGATAGATAGATAGATAGATAGATAGATAGATAGATAGATAGATAGATAGCGTAGTTGGTAGGATTAGATAGATAGATAGATAGATAGATAGATAGATAGATAGATAGATAGATAGATAGATAGATAGATAGATAGATAGATAGATAGATAGATAGTGTAGTTGGCAGGATTAGATAGATAGATAGATAGATAGATAGATAGATAGATAGATAGATAGATAGATAGATAGATAGATAGATAGATAGATAGCGTAGTTGGTAGGATTAGATAGATAGATAGATAGATAGATAGATAGATAGATAGATAGATAGATAGATAGATAGATAGATAGATAGATAGATAGATAGATAGATAGTGTAGTTGGCAGGATTAGATAGATAGATAGATAGATAGATAGATAGATAGATAGATAGATAGATAGATAGATAAATAGATAGATAGATAGATAGATAGTGTAGTTGGCAGGATTAGATAGATAGATAGCATAGTTGGCAGGATTAGATAGATAGATAGATAGATAGATAGATAGATAGATAGATAGATAGATAGATAGATAGATAGATAGATAGATAGATAGATAGATAGATAGATAGATAGATAGATAGATAGATAGATTTAGCACAGAACACACCAGAATTGATGGAGTTAAGCAGGTTTTGTTCATTCAAAATGTATTTGTTTAATGGTGATGGATGAATGGATGAATGAAAACTGCTGATGTAATACTGTTGCAAATTAAATACAACAGAAAGAACCTATTTGTTAAGATACATTCTATACATTGTGTCCTCAGCTGGACATTTGTTGTGCCGTACAGTAGTCATACCACATACCTGATCCAGGTGAAAACATTCCTATTATTTTAAATACTGTTATATCTAGTGGGATAGGTGTATGTGCTTTCAGCCTCAGAATTAGGTTTTGCATAGATTCATTTGAATTTTAACATCATTTGCATTTAAAAGATAGTGCTGTTTGTTAAGCAAACTTACTTTCTTTATCTGTACACTTAAAACCTATGATGATCAGAAACTGTTATGATAGGAAGAAGACAGCCATTCTTCAAGCTAGTCATTAGGATTAATCTATTTTTAGATTATGTAGTGCCTTTCACATCTATCTATCTATCTATCTATCTATCTATCTATCTATCTATCTATCTATCTATCTATCTATCTATCTATCTATCTATCTATCTATCTATCTATCTATCTAATGGTTTATTTCACACAATCGACGTCTTCAGTTCAAATGCTTGCTCACATCTGAATTCCGTTCATTTTTGTCCACGAGCCTGTTTTCGCCCAGAGGTTCATTCAGTCCGATCACACGCGTGTTTGTCTTGGCGCGTGGATTTTGCGGCCCGAGTCACTTTGAGATTTTTTTTTCCATTAACATCCTGATGTCGTTTTTGCCGTTTTCCGGTGTTTGTCTCCATTGACGCCTGTTCTGTCATATACTGTGCTGTCCCTGTTTTGCATCAAAAGACCAGGTTCCCGATATTGCTGTGCCATCAGTCCAAACCACACGTCGTTAGTCACATATACAAATATAATTTTCTTGGTGACGCGCTCCTTTAATTGCGTGGGTCGCCCTTAACTGATATTACGCTATTCCCGTCCGTGGTGGTCTTTGTCAGGTTTGGCATCAGTGTCCTCTTAAAGTGAACCCGTGCTTTTTAGATTGACGTGTTCCTGACTCTGTTCTTCATGTCTCCCTGCTTGACTTTGCTCTTTTTAGCGCTCCCGGTGCTCCAGGTCGCCATTTCAATACGAATCGACGGCTGTTTTAAACACATGGGGGTGACGTCAGTAATTCTTTCTCCTTCAACTTCTTTTACCCTTTCACATACAAGTGACCAAACGGCCACTTATGCTTTTATTAGCGGAAAGCTTAAAAATGGGAGTTAAAAATAACCCAGAAAATATGCGCCTTGAGCTCCGTTTATCGCGGCATCTTGAATTCCTGCGTATTACAGACACACGCTGCTCTCATCCCAGGAACAATGGAGCCTTCCAACCAGATCAGCTGCTGCCTCCGTTCTGAGCACGAGTGCCCGCTGTGTGCTGTCAGTTCAGTAACAAATGTATCAAAGTTAATCCCCCCTCCACCCCCGGCAAAAACTGTCGTTTCCAACCCCCGTGTTATGAACTTTACTCAAAATGTTCCGTTCTCCGTGTCTGAGCCCACCTCATCACATTTAGGCTTTTCAGCGCTTAATTAAAAAACTTTCCGAACACAACTTCAGAAAGTCTTCGGACCCCCTTCGCTTTTCACATTTTCTTTATTTTGCAGCCTTGTGCTTAAACCATTTCAGTTCATTTTTTTAACTCATGAAGCAGCCCCTCAATAGCTCATCGTGACAAAGTGGAAACGGGACGTGAGGAACTTTTATACATTTATTTAAAAAAAGCAAAGCCCCTCGCCAGCCCTCTGACACCGTGGCACTTGACATGTGGCTCAGGTGTCTCCCCTCGTAGTGACGATGGCTGAGACGTTTCAACGCAGTGTGTGGAGTCCACCAGCGGTCAGGCCAGTTGACTGGACTGTCTGCAGAAGGACCACCAGTTCGTGTACAAGAGCATTTTTATTAAATGTGTTCATTTGATACGTAACAGATATAAAGTTAATAACACCACGGAGCGAAAAAAAGGAAACACCAAACACACCCACCGCCCAGGATGGAGACGAGGTGAGCAACACCTGAGGGGATGAAAATTATGAAAAACAAGGACCGCAGGTAGAGGACACTGAGGTGCAAGGAAAAGGGCGAGGGAACTCCATCCGCGCACACAAACGTACACGCACATGCACGCGCACTCACACACACACGCACACGCACAGAACGTCGAGTCACCTGACCCGCATGTTTTAAGAATGTGGCTGGAAACCGGACCACCCAGGGGAAACCCAGACAGACGTGGAGAGAACCTGCCAGCTCCACACGGGTTAGCCCCCTAGTGGGAGGGAGCAGCAGTGCCGCTGTGTCACCGCGCCGCCTCACCATAAATAGGACATTAAAAAAAGGAATAAAGGAATGAACGAATGAAGGAGAGAATGGACGGATGGAATAATAATAATAATAATAATAATAATAATTCATTACATTTATATAGCGCTTTTCTCAGTACTCAAAACGCTATCCACACAGGGAGGAACCGGGAAACACAAACAAAGGATAAAGATGGGGCAGCGTGAACAAAAACAATAAGCCGATAAATACACACAAAAAAACTGAACGAACAAACGGATGAATTTAATCAATAAAAGAAGGAATGTTTGATTGAGTTAATAAGGTAACAAAACAAGGGACGCGGTAATCTACATGTGACAATAACGACCATGGAAACCTATAAATACATCAATTAATGAAAGTGAGAGAAGTTAATTAATAAACAAATGAAGTTATTAATTAATCGGTACTGAGATTCATGAAAGAATGATGCAATGAATTAATAAATAAATAAATTTATTAATCAATCATTAATTTAATTAACAAAAGACTAAAGCAGGAATAAACAAGTTAAGTTATTAACTAATGAGTAATGTAATGAGAGAATGAATGACTCAACGAATTAATACATGAATAAACAAATTGTTATTTAATCACTAATATAATTAATGAAAGAATGAATGGCTCAATTAATTAATACATTAATGAACAAATTATAAATCGTTAATGTAATTAATAGAAAAATGAAAGACTCAATGAATTAATACATGAATAAACAAATTAAATTATTAATTAATTGGTAATGTAATTAATGAAAGAATGAATGACTCAATGAATTAATACATGAATGAACAAATAAACATTTTAATTAATCAGTGATATAATTAATGACATAATTAATGAGTCAGTGAATTAGTAAATAAATAAAAAAATGAAGAAATCTATTAATCAATTATGTAATTGATAAAAGAATGAGTGAATTAACACATGAATAAACGAATGAAGTGATTAATGAATCAGGTCTGTATTTGTCAGAACCAGACGGCTGTTTTATAGAAGTTATTCATTATTTTTTGTACATTGTGCTGAATTGGACGGGAACGATTGGGTTGACGCTGCAGCTCTTGCTGGTGGCATGTCAGGTCTTCACTATCTATCTATCTATCTATCTATCTATCTATCTATCTATCTATCTATCTATCTATCTATCTATCTATCTATCTAATCCTACCAACTACACTATCTATCTATCTATCTATCTATCTATCTATCTATCTATCTATCTATCTATCTATCTATCTATCTATCTATCTATCTATCTATCTATCTATCTATCTATCTATCTATCTATCTAATCCTACCAACTACACTATCTATCTATCTATCTATCTATCTATCTATCTATCTATCTATCTATCTATCTATCTATCTATCTATCTATCTATCTATCTATCTATCTATCTATCTATCTATCTATCTATCTATCTAATCCTACCAACTACACTATCTATCTATCTATCTATCTATCTATCTATCTATCTATCTATCTATCTATCTATCTATCTATCTATCTATCTATCTATCTATCTATCTATCTAATCCTACCAACTACACTATCTATCTATCTATCTATCTATCTATCTATCTATCTATCTATCTATCTATCTATCTATCTATCTATCTATCTATCTATCTATCTATCTATCTATCGAGCATACCCCATACTTTTTATTTATTTCTTTATTTATTTGTATTGTATTTTTAGCCACTTGTCCCGAGTAGACATGAAAGTCTGAATTTCGTTGTCCTGAGTACACAGGACACTAAACTTGACTCGGCCTGACAAAGCCCCCACGTCACCTCTCACACCTGGCAGTGTCTTCAGTTTACCTCAGTGGCCTATGCAGACCCTGATCTCAGTCCAGTAGGACGCACTTGTGTAATGGAAGTTTAGGAGCTGGAAAATGTGCCTGAGATTGTGCTCTGCTGTTGAGTCAGCATTGCCCATAGGAATTTCAAAGGAATATTTGATGACTTCGTGTCTCAAAATGAGTGTTTGACAGTTGAGAGGGGGTCCTGCCCAGTACCGGAGAAGTGGACCTAACAAAGTGGCCACCGAGTATACGTACAGTAAATCGTATCTGAAATGGGGCCAGAGCTCTGAGAAGTGTTGCCTGACTTAGCAGAGCCTGCTAGCCGCTGGGTTACATAACGAGTGCTAATCAGAGGGTACAGATGGCACCGAGCAGGGTTTAGGAGAGCCTGTGAAATGTCAGCTGTGAATATCAGATCACCCCGTGAAGGTGACAGCATGGGTGGGGAAAACATAGCAGGGTGACGGCTAAGCCACTGCCTCAGTGATCATCCAGATGGTAGGCGGAAGGCTCGAGGCCCGGACCGCGTAGGGAGGACATCTGAAAAGTTCCTGGACTCAGACCGGATGAGTCTTGTGACAAACAGATATTGTTGTGGGGTTTCGTTTTGTCTCATTTGTGTTGTGTCTGCACATTTTAGAGATCTGCCTCTCGGAGACCGGACTCTTCAGCCAGCTGAGGTCACACGTGTAGCTGTAGCCTCCTTAGCGTTATGTTTACCCCCAGACAAACGAGTCAAAATCACTGAATTTGTGTTTCAACATTAAAATATATTGTTACGTGTAGAAGAGACATGCAAATACCAACACAGAAATATGATAGAAATGATATGTCGAGTGTCCCCTGCCGTACTGATGCCAATTTAGTCACCAACACATAGCCTGATATCACTATTGGGACAATTAGGACATCTTGTGAGGACAATAGACGCATGTTTCTGTATGTACTTTTCTTATATTTTTTTCATTGCCTGCACACGAGAAGGTAGAAAGTCAGCGCCTGATCCGCACGATCGACGGCACCCCTTGTGCGACTGTAGGCGGCCGCAGCTTAAGGCTCAGTGGCTTCCACATTTCGCCGACACAAACAAACACTGACAGTCGCTACGTCGTTCTTCTCCTTCTACCTGATTATAGCCATTGTCCTTTTTTTATTTGTTTTGGCCACGCACCCCCGCTACGCAACTGAAGTCACCAGACAGGTCACAGCATTGTCATCGCTATCGCTTCATTTCACCTGAAGGTTTTGATTCAGTTTTGCCTGGAAATGGACTTTATAGCTCCTGGTTTGGCTTGAAGGCTCCGCCCCACTCATGAATATTGATCATTTCCCTTTGGAATCACAAAGTCCACCTTCCTTCCATCTTTCTTCTTCTTACTTGATGGGAGATCAAGCCGCCGCTGGTGTGGTCCACAGATCTTTCTAAACCCCGCCCACAGCTTGATCCATCTCGATGTCCTTTCTTTGTGATGATCCTGACTTTCTCCTGCTGTCACTCATTCTCACAGTTCCAAGGGGCTTGAGTGCCCGGCGGAGCCTTGACACCAAACCTCAACGTGTTCACATCGGGGTCCTCCATCCCTCCTGCTGCAGCAGTCTCCTACAAGCACCTCATACTTGGCCCACATCCTCTTGAAGGCTTCCTCCCTCTGATCTTCCCACGGAACAGTCAGTTCCAGCAGGACTATGTTGTAGTAGACTATAATATCCAGCTGGGATTCCCACTGTTTGTTGATGGTGATTTCTTTATTTTTTTCAGTGAGAACCCTAGGAACACACCCAGCCTTGGGCCGACTCACACTCACTCCGTCACAGAGACAAAAAACAAACAGTAATAAAACAGAAATTGAAGAATGTATTAAATAATAATAAATGAAATATAAGTGCGCCAACTGCCATGATCCCACCCCAGTTCCCTTCCGGCGATTACACAATAAACACAAATTCAACCATAACAAACAACCAACAATGCGACATAGTCCATAAAACACAGCAGATAATGTAATGAAACGATGGCGGTAGATAGTCCAGAGTTCAGCTCTGTGTATGTGAATGTACAGGTCAGTCCTACCGGGATTTCCTGAAATGGGATCAGGAGTGCTGCATTCTTCACAGGTCGACAACCAGTCCTCATACAGTCCTCGTGCAGCAGGAAGACACCGGACCGTCCATACACCGAAACACGAGATGATCCAAGACAAGAACGAGAATCCACAGGCAGCAAAACGGGAAGGCAACTCCAGACACGAAACAACAAAAACAGTATAACTGGCCTTCTTTTAAATCTCGCTCTGGTGTCCTTGTCCCCAGCAGCCCCTGCACCCTCAGCAGACGACCAATCAGAACCATTGCAGAGACCACAGGGAGTTTAAGTTTTCACTCCCCAGTAGCGCCGCTACGCTATCAGCATGTCATCCTGCTTCTGACACCGGGGCCATGTTGAGCCTGAGTGTGGTGTCTGTGATGGTGTCTGGCAATCTCACCTGCTTTTCTATGTCAGCCATCAGCTGCCAGCATCGTGCTGTGGCAAGTAGCCATCCCATTGGAACAATCTCTCCAGCCCTCGTGAAGGAGATAGATAGATAGATAGATAGATAGACAGACAGACAGACAGACAGACAGACAGACAGACAGACAGACAGACAGACAGACAGACAGACAGACAGACAGACATATGAAAAAGTTTGGGAGCCCCTCTGAGCCTGCATAACAATTGACTCTCCTTTCAACAATAAAGATAACAGTGGTCTGTCTTTCATTTCCTAGGATCATCTGAGTACTGCGGTGTTTTCCGAACAAAGATTTTTAGTGACGCAGTATTTAGTTGTATGAAATTAAATCAAATGTGAAAAACTGGCTGTGGGTCCCCTTGTCATTGTGCTGATTTGAATGCCTGTCACTGCTCAATGCTGATGACTTGGTTGGATGAGCTCGTTAAGCCTTGAACTTCATAGACAGGTGTGTCCCATCATGAGATATAAAGGGATTTAAGGTGGTCAATTACAAGTTGTGCTTCCTTCCCTTTGACTCTCCTCTGAAGAGTGACAGCATGGGATCCTCAAAGCAACTCTCCAAAGATCTGAAAACAAAGATTGTGGAGTCTCCTGGTTTAGGGGAAGGCTACACAAAGCCATCTCAGAGGTTTAAACTGTCAGTTTCTGTAACTGTAAGGAGTGGAATCAGGAAATGGAAGGCCACAGGCACAGTTGCTGTTAAACCCAGCAGGTCTGGCAGGCCAAGAAAAATACAGGAGCGGCACATGAGCAGAATTGTGAGAATGGTGACAGACAACCCACAGATCACCTCCAAAGACCTGCAAGAACATCTTGCTGCAGATGGTGTATTTGTACATCATTCTACAATTCAAACATATGTATGGCAGGGTGATGAGAAAGAAGCCCTTTCTGCACTCACGCCACAAACAGAGTTGCTTGTTGTATGACAATGCTCATTTAGACAAGCCTGATTCATTTGGGAACAAAGTGCTTTGGACTGATGAACAACAAATGGAGTTATTTGGTCAGAACAAAAAGCGTTTTGCATGGCGGAAGAAGAACACAGCATTCCAAGAAAAACACCTGCTACCTACTGTCAAATTTGGTGGAGGGTCCATCATGCTGTGTGGTGGGCTGTGTGGCTAGTTCAGGGACTGGGGCCCTTGTTAAAGTTGAGGGTCAGATGAATTCAACCCAATATCAACCAATTTTTCAGGATTCTTCAGTTGAAGTTACGCAGGGGTTGGATATTCCAACAAGACAATGACCCAAAACACAAAGGCATTCATGCAGAGGGAGAAGTACAATGTTCTGGAATGGCTGTCACAGTCCCCTGACTTGAATATCATCGACAATCTATGGGATGATTTGAAGCAGGCTGTCCATCAAATTGAACTGAACTGGAGAGATGTTGTATGAAGAATGGTCAACATTACCTCCATCTAGAATCAGACACTCATCAGAGGCTATAGGAGGACAGCGTCTAGAGGACAAAAGGAAGCTCAACTAAGTATTGATGTCATATCTCTGCTGGGGTGCCCACATTTATGCACCTGTCTAATTTTGTTATGATGCATATCGCATATTTGCTGTTAATCCAATAAACTTAAGGTCACTGCTGAAATCCTACTGTGTCCATAAGGCATGTCAGATATTAAAAGGAAGTTGCTACTTTGAAAGCTCAGCCAATGAGAAACAAACCTCCAAAGAATTAAGAGGGGATCCCAAACGTTTTCATAGGACTGTACTTCCCTTGCTTGTTGCTGGTTGTTTTGAGCGATCCTTGCAGTGATGACATCTGCTAAGTCCCTTGACGCCTCATCACAACACCATCAACAGCACCCTTCTTCCAAAGGTTTTGGGCAATAACTCAAAATATGCTCTGTGGTGGTCGGCTGGGGGCTGTGCCCAGCCAGGACACCTGGAAGGAGCTGGAGAGGGACCATGCCTCCCCTGGACTATGAGAGGGCAGCCGCCCTGGTTTGTATGGGGGCAACGGGAACTGAGCATAGAAGCCAAACCCTGTAAGAGCCAGGGGGCACCCGGAGGATTGAGGAGCCCTGGGCGTCAACACTTCCGCCACACCTGGAAGTGCTGCCAAAAGGATTACAGTACCAGGGAGACCCGGAGTGCTTCCGGGTGCTCATGTGGCACTTCCGCCACAGCAGGATGTGCCACAGGAAAGTCATCAGAGGGCACCTGGAGCACGTCCGGGTGGGTATAAAAGAGGCCACCAGTCATGAGCTGGAGTTGGGAGTAAGAGGACAAAGCTCGGGAAGGAGGAACGGAGGCGTTGAGGGAAGGAAGGAAGGACTGTTGGAAGGCCCGGACTTAAGGGTGTTGTGTGCGGGACTATTGTGTTTTGGAACTGCTGGTGTCTGCCTGTTTCTGTTCGGGCTGGTTTTCCATAGCTCCATGGGTACTCTTCGCTGGCACAGCGGGCATGCAGGCATTTCTGGGAGGGCGTTGTCATAGACCGACTGGATCCAGAACTTGAGCCCTAGTGACTCTGCTGACTTCCAGAGCTAACATTAAGGGCTGTATCTGCACTTGACCAGTTATTCAGTGTGTCACAAGGGAGGACTTTTTCTTGAGCTTAATTCTCCAGTTTCATCTGATCTTTCTTGATAGTCACCACGACATTCCCATTGTGCTGATTACCTCCTCTGTGAACTCTTCCCAAATTCCATTACCATTTTTTCTTTTATTTTCAACATGGGGGCCTTGAACTTTACACAGAATGAATATCTGACTTACACACGTCTCACTGCTGTGCATGGGAACCGTTCAGTCTAAAGTAGGGGCAAACCTGCTGGTGTTGGAATAATCACGATGACACCCCCCTTGGAGATTTTCACAGTCCACATTGTTAAATCCCACTGGATTAAATTTGGCTTTTTTGATACCAATCACCAGAAGAAGACTCTTTAATGTCACAGTTGTCTGTACAGTAACCTCTCCACTCCAAATGCTTGTCTGCATCCCATCTTGGAACTGAAATGCTGATCATCTGTCACCCATCATGCGATAAAGAACAAAGTTTCATGTATTTCCAGGACATTTTCATATCTATCTGACGCCTTTATTCAAAGCAATACACAAATGACAAGTATTTCCATATTTCTCCATTTGGAGTACAGACCAGTTACGATGAGATCATGGATGATTTAAAACTGGAGTTTTGTAAATGTTCATTTTTTACAGGTGGGTTCACAAAAAAATGCAAAAGAAACGACTGTCACCGCCATTTCTGTCTGTTGGTCTGCATGAAACGATTCGACTCGCAGTGGTCTGCTTTAAGTGAAGTATGCTCTGCTTGTTCGTCAGTTCTCATTAAGATGTCAGGGACAGAGCTGTAGCAGACTAAAAAACCCAGCTAAGATTCACACTGCCTTTCACGGTGGTTTATTTATTTATTTTTTGGTGGGGACCCCAGGAATGCAGCCGGCCTTGGCCCAACTCACGCTCACTCCCTCAAAGAGACACAGAAGCAACAGCGTTAAAACAGAAATTAACAACTGTATTAAACAAGAATAAAGGAAATTTACTATACAAGTGATCCCACCCCAGCTTCCTTTCCGGTGATATGCAATAAACACGAATTCAACAATAACAAACAACTAGCAAAAATGAAGTCCATAAAAAACAGCAACTGATGGAATGAAATGACGGAGATGGATAGTCGAGCGATCAGCTCGCTGTATGTGAATGTAAAGAACAGGCCAATTGGGATTTCCTGATGACGATGTGTGATGGGATCAGGAACGCTGCTTTCTTTGAAGGTCGACAACCAATCCTAATACAGTCATCTTGCACCAGGAAGACACCAGACAGTCCGTACACCCAACAGGAGACGATTCAGGTCAAAAACAAGAATCCACAGGCATTGAATGGGAAGGAAAACAGACAGGTAACTCCAGACACGAAACAAACAACAAACTGTATAACTGGCCTCCTTTTAAATTTTGCGCCAGCCTACTTGTACCCAGCACCCCCATCATCCTCAGCAGACGACCAATCAGAGCCACTTCCGGGACTGCTGGGAGTTGAGGTTTTCACTCTGCTGCTACAGAGCACACTGTAGGAAAGGCAATATATAATAGATAGATAGTGCAGTTGGCAGGATAAGATTAGATAGATAGATAGATAGATAGATAGATAGATAGATAGATAGATAGATAGATAGATAGATAGATAGATAGATAGATAGATAGATAGATAGATAGATAGATAGATAGATAGATAGATAGATAGATAGATAGATGTTTCAGGCACTATATAATCTATAGACAGATTAATCCTAATGACTAACTTGAAGAATGACTGTCTTCTCTTCCTATCATAACAGCCTACTGATCCTGCCTACTACACTATCTATCTATCTATCTATCTATCTATCTATCTATCTATCTATCTATCTATCTATCTATCTATCTATCTATCTATCTATCTATCTATCTATCTATCTATCTATCTATCTATCTATCTATCTATCTATCTATCTATCTATCTATCTATCTATCTATCTATCTATGGGCATGTGCTAGGCCATTAACATTATTTCAAGAGAGTCCCTGAATAAATAAGCTGATTAAGAAGGCAGGCTCATCTATGAGAGGCTCTCTGGATTCACCGGAAGTAGCAGCAGAATAGACTGAAAGGCACTATAAGATAGATAGATAGATAGATAGATAGATAGATAGATAGATAGATAGATAGATAGATAGATAGATAGATAGATAGATAGATAGATAGATAGATAGATAGATAGATAGATAGATAGATAGATAGATAGATAGATAGATAGATAGATAGATAGATAGATAGATAGATAGAGTGCTCTCCATGATATTTGAGACAAAGTCCCATTTCTGCTTGATGTCCCCGTCTGCTCCACAGTTTAATATTAGAAATCAAACACTTCAGACATTGTGATTAAAGTGCAGGCTACAGACTTTCATTTGAGGGGACATTTCAGTCCCACAACTGCACAGCTCTGCCCCAAATTAAGGGCACCATTAATGTTTGCGATGATTGGTGTCACAGGTGTTGGTGATTCCTCAGGCTTCATAAGGGACCTCGGCTTGCTTCTACCCTAGCTGCCATTGTTCAACATGAGGACAAGAGCTGTGCCAATAAAAGTCAAAGAAGCTAAAAATCAAACCATCAGAGACATCAGTAAAACCTTAGGATGACCAAAATCAACTGTCTGGAATATCATGCAGAAGAAAGAACACAATGGTGGGCTCAATAATCACAAAGGGGCTGGTGGACCAAGGAAGACCCCTACTGCTGATGACAGAAGAATCCTCACTCTGGCCAAGTAAAAGCCCCAAACACCTGCCCGACAGACCAGACACAGTCTTCAGGGGGCCGATGTGTGTGTGTGTGTGTGTCAGAGATGACTATCAGCAGAAGACTTCATGAACACAAACACCGTGGAGGCCACACTGCAAGATGAACACCACAGAAATAGGACGGCCAGATTACAGAACTTGAAAGAATTCTAGGAAAAGGTCTTGTGGACCAGTGAGACAAAGATGAACCTCATCAGAGTGATGGCGAGAGCAAAGTGTGGAGACGACCAGGAACTGCCCGATATCCAAAGCAGACCACCTCATCTGTTAAACATGACGGTGCTGGGGGTGTTATGGCTTGGGCATGTATGGCTGGCACACTTCTCTTAACGGATGATGGAACTGCTGACAGCACAATGAATTCAGAGGTGTGTAGAAACATCTGAGTTCCAGTAACAGACACAGGTATCTCAGCAGGGATATCAAATCCATAAACACGTGCTTGAGTTTAGAGTTACATTAACACCAGAACTTCACGTCGGGCCTTGCAATTCACGGGTCCTGACTACGTGCATTTCCTGGTCGTTTTCATTTTTGATCTTCTGAGTCAGAAAAGAGTAAATTGCGCCTAGGAGCCCTGACTTGACTGTAGCCTTGAGGAGATTCCACTCAGTAAACATCAGAAAATCGTGAAAACCTCAGTCTAATGGCCGACTTCACGTGGTCCTGCGCACATGGGATGGATTTTCAAGGTCATGATTCATTTGTTTGCTTAGCTGTCTGTGTTGTAGCCCCCTGCCTCTTCACGTTGGCGCCTTTCCTTTTTTCGCTTATGTTTGCCTGGCACTGAGATGTTTTCGATAATCATTTGTCATCAGTGGGCGTCTATGTGATTGGAAAGGGTTCTCCATGTGTGAAAGCATGTGGGTGGTGTACGCTGCTGTGTGATCTCAGTTTACTGTTACGGTGAATAAACTTTTCCTTCAAGCGTGAGATGTCTGAGTCTAAATTAAGAAGAAGCTAAGTACGAGGGTGGCCGTGTTTGTAGAGCGTCTTGACTGGCAATGTTGTCGTTCTTTATTACTGCAGAACTGCTCGGTTTTTGCCAAAGCGTATATTTCTTAAAGACCAAGTTAAATTTTGAAATTAGCTGAAAACTGACTGACATGTTTCAGCAACAAAACCTGAGCAATTAAACAACTCCAAAGGGACTGTCACTATCAGAAGTGTCCCTGGGAAAGTCCACGTGTGCTGCGTCTTTATTGCTCTATTCTGTCCTTGTCATCGTGTACTAGCGTTTCTCTTGTAGTTCTTTTCCTATTCTGCACTTCTTAGAGCTGATTTAAAAATGAATCAGAGGAAGACTTTGTTCTTCTGGTTATGTGAGCCTCATCATTGTTTCTGAGTGTAATACAAACCAAAGCAGAATAATAATAAAAACACAAGGTCACCACCGTACGCCAGGGCCCAGAAGCACAACCAGACAAAGAAACCCCCCGACGCTCTCAGAATTATCAAACGCTTTCCAGACAAATCTCATCCAGACATTCAACTTGGCCATCCGACTCCTGGGAGGTGCAGCAAGACAATGGCACTTGGTGACTGTGATCGGTGGGGAAGAGCGCAACATAAAAATCAGGGGTGGTGTTGGGCTGCGAAATCACAATAGATTTGAATTGTTCACTTTATCACAAGCGACTCGTGAGGGGGCTTTTTAAATGTAAATTAGAGCGGAATGTAGGAATGTATGCAGCAATCCACGGGAATGCCGTTCTGAGCGGAATCCTGTCCTCTGCTGATGTGTTCAGGACAGACTAGGAGTCGTTGTAGTCTGGCAGTGGGAAAAGCCATTAAAGGGTTGTGCTGTGATTCCAAAAATAAAGAGAGATTGTTTGGTACAATTAGTTACGCAGTTCTCACCATTTTATATTTACACAGAATTTAGAGATAAATACAACGCCTTTGGCGGTAATTCAGACCTCCAGGCAGGGAACGTAAGATGTGAACATCCCAGTCATCCCAGCTCTCCGTCACAATTGCCTTTCACATCTATCTATCTATCTATCTATCTATCTATCTATCTATCTATCTATCTATCTATCTATCTATCTATCTATCTATCTATCTATCTATCTATCTATCTATCTATCTATCTATCTATCTTATCCTACCTACTACACTAAATTAAATCTATCTATCTATCTATCTATCTATCTATCTATCTATCTATCTATCTATCTATCTATCTATCTATCTATCTATCTATCTATCTATCTATCTATCTATCTATCTATCTATCTATCTATCTATCTTATCCTACCTACTACACTAAATTAAATCTATCTATCTATCTATCTATCTATCTATCTATCTATCTATCTATCTATCTATCTATCTATCTATCTATCTATCTATCTATCTATCTATCTATCTATCTATCTATCTATCTATCTATCTATCTATCTTATCCTACCTACTACACTAAATTAAATCTATCTATCTATCTATCTATCTATCTATCTATCTATCTATCTATCTATCTATCTATCTATCTATCTATCTATCTATCTATCTATCTATCTATCTATCTATCGAGGCCCAATAAGATGATTAAGAAGGCAGGCTAATCTATGGGAGGCTCTCTGGATTCACTGGAAGTAGCAGCAGAGTAGATAGATAGATAGATAGATAGATAGATAGATAGATAGATAGATAGATAGATAGATAGATAGATAGATAGATAGATAGATAGATAGATAGATAGATAGATAGATAGCATAGTAGGCAGGATTAGACAGATAGTTAGATTATTTGAAAGGCACTATATAATAGTTAGATAGCATAGTTGGCAGGAATTGAATAGATAGATAGATAGATAGATAGATAGATAGATAGATAGATAGATAGATAGATAGATAGATAGATAGATAGATAGATAGATAGATAGATAGATAGATAGATAGATAGATAGCATAGTAGGCAGGATTAGACAGATAGTTAGATTATTTGAAAGGCACTATATAATAGATAGCATAGTTGGCAGGAATTGAATAGATAGATAGATAGATAGATAGATAGATAGATAGATAGATAGATAGATAGATAGATAGATAGATAGATAGATAGATAGATAGATAGATAGATAGATAGATAGATAGATAGATAGGAAAGGTAGTTGTGATGGACAACAGGGTTGAATAGGATGGTCATTGCTCACTTTCATGGCTGGGAGGCCATCATGAGGGATGGAGATCCTCAATGGGATGGCTGCTGTTCAGTTTCCTGGTATCGCTGAAGGACAGATAGAGTCTGCCTCCCCAAGCCATGTTTTCCCTCGGTACCCTGGGTGGCAGCTTCCCTGTGGTGTCGCTCCCATTTGGATTCCTGCAGAGCTGCATGGTAGTTGTAGTTCTGGAGGACAGCCCTGTGGGGGTCTTTGGGGGGCACTAGAGGGAGGAGTTTTCTCATTCAGATGGAGGATCTGCCTGATCAGACCTTTCTACCTTGCTGCTGATGTCTCCTTGGTCCAGAAGAGCCCTCTGTCTCACCCAGAGTGAGGTGGATAACACCGACTGCTATGTCACCAAACAGCACTATACAGTATGTAGTAAAGAAATTACATTTAGTTATTCCCTGTCAGCTCTTAGTTTATTTTATTAAAACACCTGTCAGGCTTCATCTTTTATAAGACATGTTTGTTCCACAGGGTTTAGAATCATCAGTTGCATTGAAATGGTGCAGATGCCAGTGGGTGTCCACTTTACACAGATCTAAGGTTGCTCCTCACATCAAGGAGCTCGTTTGACTTTTATGTCACAGCGATTCTCAAAGAAAACTTGGCTGATGAAATATTAATGAATTTATGACCCGAAGTCTTCCTCCCCACCTTCCAGGTCCCCGTAGCCTTCAAGTCGAGGAGAGCGGCTTGAGGTTATTGACTGCAGCGTGCAGAGTTGATCGATATCCTCGAGTTGGTCAGTGTTTTATTTATAGCCAAAGCATCATATCTAGTCAAGGGCTAATATATCTAACTGTGATCTTTACAAAAATCCATTGCTGTGCACTGCTCCGGCTGCTTTTGTGTTCATTAGATGTAATTAAAAAGTAGGCATATTTTCAGCTGCCCGTGCAGACCTCTGAGCACAAATGCCTTTGAAAAGCCGTTATGGGGGTCCATTTGATTGTGCTTTTTTTTCGCTGCCTGCTTTAGGTCAAAGCTTGGATTCTGCTGATGGTGAAATATAGGTCAGCACATTGTAAACCTGAAAGTCTGTTCTAATGTACCATTCTATAGAGACAGAATGTTTGGCAATGCGGCTTTCGCTTTTATTCACATTTTAGCTCATTGTTATGGTGTCACTGTTGGCCTTTAAAAAGCTCTTAGAAAAATAGAGAATAGCCATTTAACATTAATCTTCCTTTCTCAGTATGTTAAATAACAATTGTTTCTAATACAATCTGCCAGCTGCATACTCCGCGTTGTCTGACTTGTATGCTTTATTAATGGCCACTGTGACTTTGAGACTTTTCAATTTTTAATGTCATGTCAATCTATAATACTTGATTCTCACTTTTGGTAGAGGTGCATGTTAACATTTCAGAGAGTTTTTGCAGTTTGGATGGCATGGGCTGAACTCAAAGCACATTCTCATCTTGGTGTAGCACCTCATGCAAGTGGAAAACCCAACTGCATTAACCAGTCGAGCTAAAAAAGGACCTGCCCGGCTCAGACTTCACTCTCTTCTTCACTACATTTAAGCCACGCTACATGCTACCCTTGCAGAATCGCTTCTTCTGTAGTGAAGCTCATGTTGTGCCACCTCTCCCTGGCAAATCCAGGTCATGGCATTAATGTTACCAGGGTTGTCTTTTCTTGGATGGCACCAACCACCAATCTACACCCTCACAGAATATGGAGAGCAGCCATCTTAGCTCAGTGAGTCAAAAAGAACTCCGTTTACACAAGTGACTGATCCAGAGGCTCATAACACCAAGGAAACTGGACAATACTCCTTCCTTTGAGCTCTACAGACTCAACCTTAGTTAGAGTATGGAAAGTAGCCATCGTAACCTGATGGGCCAACGTGGAATTCCATTAACTCAAGTCACGTATCGGGCGTCAGAGACTTCAGTCACTTTTTCACTATGGTTAAGCCCTGCTACATTCCACCCATGCAGAATATCATCCTCTATAGCGGGTTCTTCTCATGTCATATAGTGAAGCTCTTGTTGTGCCACCTCTCCCTGGCAAATCCATGTCATGGCATTAATGTTACCAGGGTTGTCTTTTCTTGGATGGCACCAACCACCAATCCACACCCTCACAGAATATGGAGAGCAGCCATCATAGCTCAGTGAGTCAAAAAGAACTCTGTTTACTCAAGTGACTGATCCAGAGACTCATAACACCAAGGAAACTGGACAATACTCCTTCCTTTGAGCTCTACGGACTCAACCTTAGTTAGAGTATGGAAAGTAGCCATCGTAACCTGATGGGCCAACGGGGAATTCCATTAACTCAAGTCACATATCGGGCCACAGAGACTTCAGTCACTTTTTCACTATGGTTAAGTCCTGCTACATTCCACCCATGCAGAATCTCATCCTCTATAGTGGGCTCTTCTCATGTCACCTCTCCTTCATAATTCCAGATGGGCT
The DNA here is from genome assembly GCF_900747795.2 of Erpetoichthys calabaricus. NCBI lineage: Eukaryota > Metazoa > Chordata > Cladistia > Polypteriformes > Polypteridae > Erpetoichthys > Erpetoichthys calabaricus. The sequence continues at coordinate 5,150,943 of NC_041408.2, read as the reverse complement.
GCACTTCTTACGGTGGGCTCTTGGAACACAGCCTCCATTCCACAACCCACAAAGTGTATGGGGAGCAGCCATCTTAACCTGAATAGTCAATGCGGGACTCAATTAGCACAAGTGACTAATTGGGCTTCAGAGACTGTATAGAAAAGAGCCATCTTAACCTGATGACTCAATGGGGAACTTTATTAACTAAAGCGACTAATTGGGCTTCAGAAACTTCACTCTCTTCTTCACTACATTTAAGCCCTGCTACATTCTACCCATGCAGCATCTCTTCCTCTATAGTGAAGTTCATTCCATAAGAACACGAGAAAGATCCCATGCCACCTCTCCTTAGGAAATCCAGGTTACAGGTGTGACGAGGAAGGATGGACAGGATTAGAAATGAGGACATTAGAGGGTCGGCTCAGGTTGGACGGCTGGGAGACAAAGTCAGAGAGGCGAGATTGCGTTGGTTTGGACATGTGCAGAGGAGAGATGCTGGGTATAATGAGAGAAGGGTGCTAAGGATAGAGCTGCCAGGCAAGAGGAGAAGAGGAAGGCCTAGGAGAAGGTTTATGGATGTAGTGAGGGGTAACAGAACAAGATGACGAGGACAGGAAGAGATGGAAAAAGATGATCCGCTGTGGCGACCCCTAATGGGAGCAGCCAAAATAATAATAAGAAGAAGTCAGCACTCTGATTAATAAAAGAGTTCATTCTATTTCTATGAACAGTTGGTCATTCATTTTATGAACCCTCATTCTTCAAGTCAGCTTATCACCGTGTTGCATGTTGCAGATGTTAGTTTCGTTTTTTTCTTTGTGTTATTCGTCACGCGATCACAAGGGCTTTTGGCCGTGGCTGGGCTATTATGTGATCATTGGTGTCAGGTTCCTCAGCCTCACAAGTCCATCTTTGGGGTCAGTCCAATTACCTCTGGGTTACATTTGACTGCTCTGCTGTAATCCAGTATCTCTCAGTAGATCATTTCAAGTTAAAGATTCTCTCTCTTTATATAATTAGTGACGAAAATCGGGCAGTGTGGGTTATGCTGTGGATTTTTTGATTTCTGGTTCTGCTTTTGCATTCTCGCGTTAACATCTCCTGGTCCTTGGGACTTTTTTTTGTCACAAAAGGGTGCAACCTGCACCTACACTCCTTCATACTAGGATGGTTTAGAGGAACAAGTTCACTTCACATAATCTTTGGGATGGAGAGGATGCATGAGAATGTGAAAAGCTGCATAAAGACAGGTTTGGGGGGTCAAAGCCGTGAGACACCACTGCACCCTAATTATACAGTCAAGGATAACTCAAAAATGGGGCAGAAACGCCTGTCATGGAAGGTCACATAAACAAGATCTCAAAGTACAAAAACGTAAGACACCATTGTGCTACCCTAATTAGACAGCACCTAAATGATTCAAACTTCATAATTTGCAAACAGTTTTAGTTTTGGATGCTTAATGATCGCTATTACCTGCTAATTTGCTGCTAGCAGAGCAGCATCCCGTGGTTTTTTATTTATGTATTTTCATTCAAGTGGTCAGCGTGTGGTCCTCTCTGCTCTCCTACTTGTGTACTGAAGTGTGCAGATGTCAGCGAGAGGCCAACACATTTTTAATGGCGGAGTCATCTGGCCTAATGAACTTTGGAAGATGGATTTGTGCTTTAGAGATTTTATAGGTACCTGGCAGAAGTCAAAAACAAAGCGAGGGCGATCAGAAATGCTAGCAGCCAATGCACGAGAGTCAGAAAAGGGTCAAAAGTTGAGAAATTAAAACAGAATATTTAATCAAACCAACAAGAAGGGGGTTTTGGTAATCCTGGTTCTTGACTTTGAGGTGCACTTTTATCCTGTCGCGTTGTGATTGACGGTTCACGACTTCATGGGACTCATCCATTGCAAAACAGCACAAAATGGAGGTGGAAACGGCACAAATAGATACTGTATATACAAAGCAAACTAGACCGATGGGCGAAAAACAGACGTAACCACCAAAATGCTTGGAGTATGAAAACCCCAAATATACAAGAAAATCAAAACAGGGAAGACAATAATAGCCATAATAAAAGAGCAAATACTGAGGAAACCTTGAAAATTACAAACAAAATAACAGAAATAACATAAAAAATGTGAATAATATTTATACGATGGCGATAAAAACAACAGTTGAACATCTAAACATACCCTAATACATAACAAGCAGGCCCAAAACTGGGAAAAACAACCATAAATATCCACAAAATATAACAAGAACCCTACAAGAGGAGGGATAACCTTAAACCTTCAGCTTGTATGAAAAGGCAGATGAAGAATTTATTATGAATCAAGTGTTTATTTTGCAAAGAAGAGTCAAATAAGAAAAGGTCAAAATAGTAAAACAAGTCACAGTGAAGGTGCTTAAAAGGCAAGAGCCCCAAAATATGAACCCAAAATCTGAAACCTTTAAATACAGCAGAATCAAGAAAGACAGAAAATCCAACACAGAAGACACGATACTCGCAGAGGCACCTAAAAATGAATGATTCCCAACTCCTGAGCCTTCTCAGCCAATGTAAATAGTCTGAGGGAGGGCTTGGGAGAGGTGACAGCAGGGTGGGCCCACCTCCCCAAGCCCCATCCTCAAAGACCAAAGAACAAGGGGACAATGCACCATTACAAAATCTCATGTCCTCTTCTTAACCGCTTTTCCTGGTGAGAGCCGCGGAACTTTACAAAAACACTTATACAGACATATATAGACATGCAAAATAACACCTGAAAATGAACAAAAATAACAATAAAATATAGGATACACATAACTTCGAACAGACATATGACACAAAATAACAAGACACCACTGTGCTGCTGTGCCACCCGCATTATTTAGCATCGAAAATGTCTCGTCATTTGCCAGCATTGTTTTTACTTTTTTGAGCTCAATGACCGCCATTACCTACTAATATGCCACCAGCAGCGCAGCACCCTGCAGTTTATTATGTATGTCTGCTCATTGAAGTGGTCAGCCTGCCCTCAATTTCTGTGTACTGAAGTGTGCAGATGTCAGCGAGAGCCCAACGCGTTTTCAACAGTGGAGACGTCTGGCCTAATGAAGCTATTCCTGTAAATTTTAAGTCTTATAATGCACCTTCACAAACGGTGGCATAAATTTCCAGCCATCAGTCACAATTCAGACTCTAAGTATTTGACAATTTGTGTCAAATGTTATGTATAGTAGCATCCTCTTCACGTCTCTCCAACCCAAGGGTGTCAGTGATAATTCAAATATAGCGGAGAAGGATGAAAAGAGCAAGATCTCAAAAAGTACAAAATAACAGACGTGATGCACCTCTAGGTCATCCTTAACAGGCCTTGAATCCACGTTGTGATGGAGCAGCACACCAAATGGCAAAATGGTGAGAGGCCATTAGAAGTTCGCACTCGTTTGACATCTTCATCACTTCCTTATAGTGGAATGACTGATTTCAAATCATTTGGTGATTTTTTTTTTAAATCCCCTTCCCAAACTCCTACAGTTGGCATCCACAACCTTCTTTCTGAGGGCCTCAGAGAGCTCTTTAGATCTTGGCATGATGGCACCACATGCATCAATAGCAAAGGGTACACTAGAAGCACCACACTTTAACCCTAACCTTAAACCTAAACCTAACCCTCGATATCTGCAATTTGAATACATCCGGGTCCACCTGCCTCCTGGCTACAGAGGTTCTAATCATTGGCACCTCATCTGGAACTTCTCATTCTAATTTGATGGATTTGAAGTGGTGTTGTCAGTGGTGTGTTCCACTCCTACTCTGTTCAGTACTTGCATGGAATGAGTGTTGTGGGGTCTAGCGGCTGTGGGGCATCTGTTGGTGAGGAAACATTCATTGATCTTGACTTTGCTGAAGATGCTGTGATCTTCGTGGAGTCAAAGGATGCTCTGATCGGGGTTCTCGAGAGTCTGAGTGTCTGGGCTTGCGAGTGTCCTGACCAAGATCCAGGCCTTTAATGACCTCTTGGGCACAGCCGTCAGCAGTGTGTCTGTCTGTGGAGAGAGTGTTGACCTCGGCAGTGACATTCATGTCTCTGGTGACTCTTCCTATGAAGTCAATAGATAGATTGGGAGAGCATGGAGGGTCAAGAGGTCGATGGAAAGGTGTGTGTGGTGCTCCCGATATCTCTGCAAAGGGATGACGGTCCAGTTCTTTAGGGTCCTACTGCTTTGTGTCCTGCTATGTGGTTTTGAGACATGGACATGCTCCAGTGACCTGAGGCGTAGACTGGACTCCTTCGGTACTGTGTCTCTTCGGAGAATCTTTGGGTACCACTGGTTTGAGTTTGTGTTGCTCACGGAGTCCCGAATGAGGCACATGACCTGCATTGTGAGGGAGCGTCAGTTACGGCACTACTGATCCAGCTCGCAGGATCCTCATTGTTGAGGACACGAGTGGATGGACCAGGCCAAGGGAACACCCACGTAACATATGGATGTGGCAGATAGATGGGTGGGACTGGCCTGTGTGTCTGCCTGGGAGGTTGCCAGCTGGGATCCCGAGGTGTTTCATCATGTGGTGGGTGCGGCAATGCGCTGTAACAGTGTCTGTTCCCAAAACCTGACCTGACCTGACCTGAAGTGGTGATAAATGGAGAGGTAGACTTACTTTTCCCAGGTAACATTTTTGTTAATTTAGATGATGTCCTTTGTTCTGGTAGATCACCTTTATCTGTAGGCACTTTTCGCATGATGATCTACTGTTTGTCTGTTCACTTATGCTGAAAACGTCAACAATGTCCATGGGGTAGGGGGGTATTTACTTTTTCACACAACTGTAATTGAAATGAAATTTATTGTCGTTTACTATAACACGGTAATGCTGCTACTAATATGTTTTTGTTTGAGTAGAGGTTATAAATAGAATAATTAAATATCAGTTCATTAAATTAAGAATCTGACGGCTGTTCTAGTCATCGTTGTTCCTTTTATCCGAACAGAAAATGAAAGTAAAGCTTCTCTTGGGCAGTTGCACCATCTCCATTTCAATTGGATTTGTGAATATCAGATGCTTGCCTCGACGTTTTTTTGTTCATCCAGGGCTTTAGCTTCAAAGATCGTCTGATCAGCAGAGCTCAGTGTCTCTGATGGAGCACATCAAGCACTCGGAGACAACGGCTTCAGGTTTCCGAGGCAGGCGGCCGTGTTTGTGCTGTGATATCATTCAGACGCAGGTTTAAAAATAGCCATTGTGTAATGTGGACCTTGTGCTTTGGGAATGTTTACAGTCATGGAGTGTAATGAATAATTACAGTCCATCCTGGGTAATGACTCCAAACTGGAATCGGAAGAGGAAGCGAAAGGATTCTGATTTATGATCCTTTCTTGAAATATTGGATTTCAGTTTACTGTCTCTAAATCTCGTCTCTAATGTGCTCTCCTCACCTCACCTTTCTACAGGTTGGTAGACCAATGTCATCCTATCGGAGGTGACAGATGATAAAATCAGTGCACCAGTGGGTTTGAATTGGATCAGCAGGTTAGAAACTGGATAGGTAGCTACGGGGGTCCATTTCTAGTGTATTTTTGGAGACCTCCATTCTTCTTTGTTCCTCTTCTCCCTGAGGGTTCCTGGATGGTGAATTAGCTTACGTAATCACACAAGAGATAAATATGAGAACTAGGAGAGCATTAAGGTACCTTGTGTTATGGACATGTTGATGTGCCCAGAGATTATTGTGAGCACCGAAAAGTACCGTGAGATGATAACCAGAAAACTTCAGGAACTCAGTTACCCAAACTATTCTCTAACATTTCAGTAATTATTTACCGCTCTGATGTTGATCGTTCTGATCATAAAAAAGGTCATTATGATAGCAATTGACGAGAAGAATTCATAATGAATTGCAGAATTCCAGTATTTGAGGGTCTCTCTCAAGTGTCTCTTTTTTTTAATAATAATAATTCATTTTATTTATAAGGCACTTTACATTTGTAGTAAACCTCAAAGTGCTACATAAAAAAAGTTTTAACAAAAGACACAACAAGATAATCTTTTGCACGATTTTGCTCAAAAACGAATCAGCACGTCATCATCTCATAGCAATCTTACGTTTCAAGGTTGGTATTTTTCCGTCCAGCCGTTTTAGCTCTGGACCGCAAGAAACCGTGACACACAGACAGACAGACACACACCCATCATCGAGATATCATTATTTTCGGTATCAGGTGTCCCTAAAACGTCAAGATCCGTCAAAAACCGAATAATCGAAATTTTTGACGAATCTAAAGCTTTCGCTCCCCCCTCATAGACGACTGGTTATGGTGGAGGAGGGCACAAATCAAAAATGACGTGCTTAGTCAGAGCATAGGTCAGAACCGAGAGATGAAAACTAATAATTTAGGAGGAAACACTTGGACCTCTGGCCTTTGAGGAAAGGTGGCCCATGCTCTTCTCGGGCTTAACCTGCAATTGCTCCGTCCTGGGTATGACATTAATCTGCATCCAGCCCTGCATTTATGCACTCCAACCTGCAGGGAAAAACGTGAGGATTGGTGGCAGAATTGGCACTCCAGCCTCCTTTAAAAAAACTCACACCGTTCCATTCCATCTGAACTAGTGTGGTGCTGAGGTGTCACCGTTGCATGGCTGCACTTGGGTCCTAATCTGGGATCTTGAGTTGGTTTGCAATTGTGTTCCTCTCTTTTTCGTGCCCTAACTGTCATTTGCGTGTGGGCTGCATGGCTTGCGAAATACCCAAGGCCTAATCCATTGTGGAGCTGGCCTTCACCGTCAATTCTTTGGTTTTGTACTCCTACGAGGTGAGACACAAAAATAATTGGACTGGGCTTGGGGCTTTCCTGGAAAACCGTCTGGAGGTCGTCGGCCAGACCTGAATCATAGAACTATATCCCCTCCTACCCACCCTCTCAAACCGCCGACGGGCTAGGTGTATCCTGTGAATAGCCCAGTCAGTATTTGAACAACAATCGCTACATGAGTTGCTGCGATAATGTCGGGTGAAAAGATTCGAACAGCGAATCAACATCAAATTTCTCGCGAATTTTCTTTTTTTCCGTAAAGTGGTTTTTGACGGACAAAAGCAGTCCTGTCTTCGATCATCCTCCCGATTTGACCGATTTAGCTCCCTGTGATTTTTACTTGTTCCCGAAAATCAAAAGTGACCTGAAGGGAACACATTTTTCTTCAATGGATGAACTGAAGACAAAAATGGAAAGCTTGTTGGAGAACCAAAAGCAAGAAGACTTCCAACACTGGTTCAATCAATGGAAGATACGTCTGGAGCGGTGCAGAGATTGGGAGTGGGGCGTATAGAGAAGGTGACAATGTTTAGAATACTGTAATTCATCAACAAATATTTATTAATTTTAACAATCTGGTTATTTTTGTGCCTCGCAGTTAGGAGACCTGGGTTCGCTTCCCGGGTCCTCCCTGCGCGGAGTTTGCATGTTCTTTCTGTGTCTGCGTGGGTTTCCTCCCACTGTCCAAAGACATGCAGGTTAGGTGGATTGGCGATTCGAAATTGTCCCTAGTGTGTGCTTGGTGTGTGGGTGTAGGTGTGTGCGCCCTGCCCGGGGTTTGCTTCCTGCTTTGCACCCTGCGTTGGCTGGGATTGGCTCCAGCAGACCCCCGTGACCCTGTAGTTAGGATATAGCGGGTTGGATAATGGATGGATGGATGGTTATTTTTGTGTCTTTCCTCTTAAGTAGTGGTCATGAATCGTCCAAAGTAGCACTTGAGTCATGGCATGTTGTTCTCATTCTTGCACTCTATCTCCTGCATTAAACTCCTTCCATTACAGCTCACAACTAATGATAAAACGTTTGTTTTCGTATGTCGTGCCCCCTGAAGAAGCCATAACATGCTGTTCAATGTCGCCTTGTGTTTGTCGCACTTGACGCGGAGCAGATGATGCTGCTGTCCTTCTTGTTCGGCAGGAGTGATAAGCAAAACCCTGCTGAATTTGCTTCACCTCAAGATCGGCGAAGTCACGGAAATGTCTGTGAGCTCCGCCGAAGTCCACGAAATCCATTGGAGTCAAAGGGAAAGGAGGATCTGAACTAGTTGTGAGTGGATTACAGTGGTGCGATGGGCTCTTAAGTGTCCCTTAGGGCTAGAGAAAAGCCTGCCAACTGATCATTGTGGCAAAATATGTGATCTGTTCTGAGATTGTGGCTGAGCAGATGGCTTGTTTGAATGTTTAATTAGCCATGAGATGCTGTGATGCCAGTGCACAGGGATCACTGTTATATATCTGGTGGCAGTACTCATAATACTGCAAGTTTTTTTGTTTATTTTTTTTTCTTTTTAACGCAACCTTTGTGGCTTCGGGTCCCATTTTAATCTTTTTTAAGTTCACTGACGACCCACAAACAGCAATCGAGGAGCGATCAGGGTTGAAACGACCGCAAGAGGAAGAAACGAGGGAAAAATATCCCACAGCACTGTCACAAGAGCTTTGGCGAATGGGTATAGGGGGGTGGTTTCAGTGTATCTCAGTATCTGTAACGAAATTTTTGTGGGCTTGTCACTCCTTGATGGTCAAGTTTGGCATCTCTGGGCTGTGACACTAGCCTCACAAAGCATCATGGGGTGGTTGGGAAAAAACAAATGTTGGCCTAGGTCAAACACACAGCGAATTGCAAGGGAAATATTTGGTGAATGTGGTCACTCGCGGACACAGCATATTGCTTTGGTGAATTTCGCGGATCTACTGTTCTCCTACGCTGGCTGCAGGGCGAATTTTCAGGGAAGTATTTGGTAACCAAGATAACCGGCAAACACAGCATACTCACTGTGAAAAAACTCTTTGGTGAATTTCACCGGTCAACACTATTCGTCATTCAGTAGGATGGCTCAGTCGCTCTGTGTTCAAGCTAACCTCTCACTTTGGTGTGTCCCGCCGTCTCATCGTTTCTTGTACATCGTTAGTGACTCGCGCTATTGTTTTGACACCAACCTGAGGTCACAGATCGTGTTCTTTTCTGTGACATGACGGTGTGTGGTTGACGCGCTTCTGATTGGCCTGTGCAATGTGCCTCACTGTCAGCAGATTTTGCCGATGTTCTTTTCCAGTGAGCCATGGCGCTGTTTGTTTTTTCCACGTCATCCAAGTGTGTTGCCGTGCCACCATTTGCCATGATAAGGACAATTACCTGTTTGTGTTAGCCTTTGCACTTCAACACAAACCAGATAGAAACACTTGCTGAAAACTGGCGCACACTTGTGTAGATATCACATTGAAACAAAAAACAAAGTCACTGGTTAAACGTCCAAGGATTGTTTCCTTGACTGGTCGGTCCCTGGAGTTCATATTAGCGTTTTCTTCCCTTCCATCTGAATTGCCGCTAATGAAGATAAATTGATATTTTTTTCCCATTACTACATTTGCTGCTCCGTGACCCTGCATTGAAATAAGCAGGTTTGGAATAATAAATAAATAATGGAATAAATCCATCTGCCTCTACGAGTTGCTGTACTTTTTCAGTTTGACAGATTTTGAACTTTATGTTGAGAATTGAATCTGTTATGAAGTAGACACGATTTTTGTGTTTTAGTAATTTTGATTAAGCAAATATCTTTATACCTGTTACGGTCAACTGGAGCAATGGTAGTCATCGGGGATGTGAATCGAGTAAAGATACAGGACTAATTAGGCCCGTGTCTGCGTCCAGTAGTAGGTTTCTGTAAATAAACCTATGCCAGGACTGAGTCTTTAAAACAAGTGGCCTTCTTCTTCTTCTTCCTCTTCATATTTTTTCACTTCTATGTGCCTGATCAGCCCTCTCTGTACAGTCCGGTTCTGCACCTCCTCCCCAGTCGGACACTTTTCCTTCAAGTCTTCTTTTAATTTTTCTATCCACCTCTGCTTTCCTCTTCCCCTGGACTTCCACTCTCATCATACATATTCATGTACATACACCACTTCAACCTGCTTTCATATGCTTTCGGACATATCTCTGCCACTTGTGTCCTAACAGAGGGATGCTGCCACCTTCTATATATGGAAAAACGCTGCCCTGTAGGGCTCTCTCCCACTGTCCATCCATTATGCCATCTCAACCGGGAAAGGGAACAGCATCCGCCTTGACCGGGATGCCCATCCACTGACGTTCTCTAGCTATTATGAGGGCCCTCCTGGCTGGGTACCTGATCACCCATACCTCAAGAGTTGCCATTCCCATCCTTGCCTTCCATCATATTTACATCTAATTTGGGGTTTTTTTGGGGGTAGCCAACCTTAATTTATTTTATAATCATTTATTTCTTTTTCTTTTGTACAGAAAACAAGTTCCATGTTGCATGTGCTGAAATAGACCCATCTGTTCAGAGAGCCAAGATCTTCTGGGTAAGTTCATTGTTCTGACAGAGTGAAGCATTTAGCCATTTGACTGAATTTCAGCTACAGTGACATTTTAAGGTGTGGGGAAGCATCATGTGGAAATTTGGGACGTATTTTCTTTTGGGTATAGCATTTTAAACTGATTTTACTGTAATTTATCAATTTGTGAATTTTCTTCCTGCGCGAGAGTGTTGGGCAAGGCTGCATTGACTTGAAAAGCTACTGGGCACGCAGCCCATGCCCCATGAGCAAGATTGCAAATGTTATATTGTTATTATCATGATTATTATTAGCCGGGCTACTCATCTAAGATGGGTTGAAATCGAAGTAATCAACGTTTTTCATTTGATATATTGGTTGTCTGTCACTATGGTTCGTGAATTCCTTTGTTTTCCGCTCCTTGAGCTGTTGTGTGGCGCAGGCGTCCTTATTTAGTCTCACAACCTTTTGGTCGGGAAGTTGATCATAAATAGTCTGCAGCATCGCATGCCGATTTTTTCCTTAGCTTTGGGTGTTTTATGTTGTCTCGTCATACGCTTACACACCTGATCGCTGTCCCTCGTGGCATCCTTCTCCTCTTTGGATAGAGTCTCCCATTTTCACAGCTTCCACTTGGTGTCACTTGTCGAACTGGCCACTCTTCTGGTCAAATTGTGTTGTTGAGAAAACGTGGCGGTGGTCGCTACCACATTGGCCTGGTTTAGCGACTCTACCGTAATCGTGTCAGGGCTTTGGTTTATCGTTATTTTAAATCATCCATTAGCTACCATGTGAAGTTATCAGTCATTAGCATGACAGCTATAAACCTCATTCACGTGGTCTGAGCAGGTGCCAGTAAGTCGCCAGCACACAACTGCTGCTGTTATCGCTGCATAACATCGGACAACAGAAACAGAATAATTTCCTTATTTTTGGACCCTTATTCGGTAGTTTTATTATCATTTCGTTTTTTTTTTTTTGTGCTCTTCTTCTACATATTTGGCTTCTTTTTATATTTTCTTGAATCCTTGCAACCGGTCGGACACTTTTCCTGTTATTCAGGTGGATAGTTATCTTTAGTTATTTTTTATGTATACTGTATGTACAGTAGATATAGTAAATAAAGCACAAAAACACAGCTAAAGAGTCGGGGCACCTTCAGGCAAACCCCACATATTGTGAAGTCGCAATAATCAACGTAAGTTAACGTGTCGTGAGTACGACGTCTTTCCAGATGCAACTCTCCAATCAGACAGGAGAAAGATGGCGATGGTGATGAAGGCAGTGAGGTGGAAGTGTTTTTAAGAAGAACATGGAGGTGCGTGAAAAAGGCGAGACAAAGTAAACACAAAATATAAGCAAAGCAATTGAAACCCAGATGAGATGAGATGAGACGAGAGGCACGAATCAACGTCAAAACCAGGCAAAACACAAAGATCAGTTAGCAAAGAGAGGGATGAAACGTTTTTAATGAGTTCATCTGTGTGTTAGGGAGGCCCGAGTTTTCATATTCGCGCAGCTCTGCTGCCCCTAAGCCTCACAGATATGGAGGGGTGACATGTGCATGTATTTGAGATAGCACAAAACATGACACAGTAGACTCCTTCATCCAAAGATAGCACAGCAAATCTCTTAATTTAGAAAAAAAAATGCAGTATTAATAATGAAAAATAAATTGAGGCCCAACTTGGCAGCACTTGAAAACCAACCATGTCTTCTTAATGATCTTCTTTTATTCCCACGTTTAGTTGCAAGATCCAAATCATATGCGGTATGACTTTTATTTTTTTTCGGCATGCGTGCATACTTTTTAAGATGCTGGAGCCTGATTAATAAATTCAAGAATTCACATGACACAAGGTCAGATTAAAGTCACTCAAACTGCACTCTTAAGAATGAAAAAGGAAGCTGGTGAGCTTTGAGTTGTGGCACTGAGACCTGCCAGGGTGCTTCATCAGAGGAAGAGGTCACACTGACATTGGGCCCAGACGTCCTTCATCTCAAGGGAGAAGAATTGTTCAAGTTTCCATGAGCAATAAAACCATTTTCTGTCAAAACAAAAGATAATCATGTCCACTCTGCTTGTCCTTCAAGAAGGAAGAAACAAAGGAAGAACAGATAGATAGATAGATAGATAGATAGATAGATAGATAGATAGATAGATAGATAGATAGATAGATAGATAGATAGATAGATAGATAGATAGATAGATAGATAGCGTAGTTGGCAGGATTAGATAGATAGATAGATAGATAGATAGATAGATAGATAGATAGATAGATAGATAGATAGATAGATAGATAGATAGATAGATAGATAGATAGATAGATAGATAGATAGCGTAGTTGGCAGGATTAGATAGATAGATAGATAGATAGATAGATAGATAGATAGATAGATAGATAGATAGATAGATAGATAGATAGATAGATAGATAGATAGATAGATAGATAATGAAATAATAATAATAAAAGACACTATATAATAATAATAATGAAAGACACTATATAATAGATACAGTAGGTCCAGGTGGTAGAACGGAGGGTCAAGCCTCAGATTCATGAGGGCCAATATGGATTGTGCCCAAGTCACAGAACAATGAACCAGCTCTTTATCCTCACAAGAATTCTGGAGGTTTATGGAAGCGTATGACCACATCCCTCAGGGTGTCCTGTGTGGTATCTATCTATCTATCTATCTATCTATCTATCTATCTATCTATCTATCTATCTATCTATCTATCTATCTATCTATCTATCTATCTATCTATCTATCTATCTATCTATCTATCTATCTATCTATCTATCTATCTATCTAAATAGATAGCGTAGTTGGCAGGATCTATCTATCTATCTATCTATCTATCTATCTATCTATCTATCTATCTATCTATCTATCTATCTATCTATCTATCTATCTATCTATCTATCTATCTATCTATCTATCTATTTTACAGTGCCTTTCATATTTACAGCATATAACTGTTTAACTATCTATTATAAAGTGCTGCTCTTTTAAATTGTATCCCTTGTTGTGGTTTGATATTTGTGTAAATACTAAGACTAACTTCAGTTAAAGTTGACCTGAGTTTCCTCCATCCATCTCCCCCTCGCCTAATTGTATTCGTCTTGCTCTCTATCCAGTTAGGATTCTTTTAACAAACTGTGACCTGCCACTTCTCAGATGTATTCATTGATATGATATTCAAATGAATATGCAAATTGCTGAAGTGACTCGGACGGCTCAGAGTGTGATAATCAGAGGACTCCCCAGGACGCGCCGGCAGGAGCTGTGCTGCCTCTCTCAGTTGTGTGTCCTCCCAGTGGTCCTCTGTCCCAGTTTTCTTTCGTATTTCCTGACGCACGTATTACAGGGCATTCGTTGAGTAAGTACTCTTTTAAGTTAGTCAATTATTAGAAGGAAGTGTTTAATGATTTTGTTGAATTAAGCAGGTTCAGTAATGAATGAGTGAATGGATGGATGATTTGGCAGGCAGCGGGGTGTAGTGGTTAAGGAGTTGGACTTTGAACTGGAGGCTGTGGGTTCAAATCTGTCTTGTGACGCTCTGTGACCCTGAGTGAGTCACTTCACCTACCTGTGTCCCAACTGGAAAAGCAGAAGTAATGGAGCCAGTTGTTTCTCAGGTGTTGCATGTAAGTTGGCTTGGATTAAGGTTTCCGTCTTTAATTATAAGTAATTAATTCCCTGGCTGGCTCCTTTTGTTTAGCACGTCTATTCTTAGGTGACTTTGAAGGTCCAGTTTTGTTAACTGAACTGTCGTTAACTTTCTCTGGGTAGATCTGTAAAGCTTTAAAACAAACACAGTTTACCAAATGAACTGACACCAGACTTTAGAAATATGCCAGCCTGGGTCTCAAGGCACAATTGTGTTTCCATATGCAAAGTGAGAGTCACGCGGGGTCATTTGCATCCTCTTTAATGACAGGTTGACATTTGATGGCTCAGGTAAAAGTTAAACATTTTTATAAACCACAAAGTAAACTCAAGCTGGCAGTCTGATTTCTGCATGGCTGTGCCTGTGGAATCTCAACAGGAGTATACAGTGTAAGAGAAAGACAAGACCCCAATAAAGACTTAGAGGGGGTACCACCCAGGTAACCTGTATAATTGAACACAAGGAAACAGGCAGTAATTGTGGAGACGTCTTCACAGGCGTGAGTTCTTAACAGCACTGACTCTTTCAGCTTTGGGTCATTTTGGCAAGAAGATGGGGGGTCCAGGTGGACTGGAAACCAGAAGGGATGTCGGAGATTATAAAGCCGTCAGTCATCCGGTCTGCAGAGGGAGGAAGAGAAAAGGCATTGGGACACAGCGCCAACCCCTGGAGCGGTGGGGAATTGTCGCCACGAGAGCCCTTAAGCTGTGACAATACAAGGAAAAAAAATTACGGAAAATGAGACAACGGCGCCCGCAACTCCATAACCACCAATTTAAAATGCAGGTTTATACGAAGGATTTGTTTCTGATCCTAAATGTTGGAGAAGTGCTGACATGTTGCGTGAGAATTAGCATGTGTGACGGTTTCGGGTCGGCTCCAGGCTCACCTCCTCCCAATCGGGAGCCCCTTGAACCCGACACCGTGGATAGTCATGACCGGGATGAGCTATGCAAACAAATCAAGGGGAAGGTGCGAAAGTGTTAAGTGCTTTTCATCCATCCATCATCCAACCCGCTATATCCTAACTATAGGGTCACGGGGTCCGCTTGAGCCAATCCCAACCAACACAGGGTGCAAGGTAGGAAACAAACTCCAGGCAGAGCGCCAGCCCACCGCAGGGCACACACATACACACCAAGCATGCACTAGGGACAATTTAGGATCACCAATACAGCTAACCTGCATGTCTTTGGACTGTGGGAGGAAACCCACGCAGACACGGGGAGAACATGCAAACAGGGAGGACCCGGGAAGTGAACCTCAGGTCTCCTAACTGTGAGGCAGCAGCGCTGTTAAGTGCTTTTATCAAACAAAAATTAAAGCAAGTGTCCCAAAAAAATAGATAGATAGTCCCCATACTCCAGCAGCAGCATACTGATAAAGAACAATATTAAATTAAAGTGTGATAACAATGCCGGTAACAATGCAGGTATACAGACAGACAATAACTTCGTATAATGTTAACGTTTACCCCCCCCGAATGGAATTGAAGAGTCACATAGTGTGGTGGAGGAACGATCTCCTCAGTCTGTCAGTGGAGCAGGACGGTGACAGGAGTCTGTCGCTGAAGCTGCTCCTCTGTCTGGAGATGATCCTGTTCAGTGGATGCAGTGGATTCTCCATGATTGACAGGAGTCTGCTCAGCGCCCGTCGCTCTGCCACAGGTGTCAAACTGTCCAGCTCCATGCCAACAATAGAGCCTGCCTTCCTCACCAGTTTGTCCAGGCGTGAGGCGTCCCTCTTCTTTATTCTGCCTCCCCAGCACACCACCGCGTAGAAGAGGGTGCTCACCACAACAGTCTGGTAGAACATCTGCAGCATCTTATTGCAGATGTTGAAGGACGCCAACCTTCTAAAGAAGTATAGTCGGCTCTGTCCTCTCTTACACAGAGCATCAGTATTGGCAGTCCAGTCCAGTTTATCATCCAGCTGCACTCCAAGGTATTTATAGGTCTGCACCCTCTGCACACAGTCACCTCTGATGATCACGGGGTCCAGGAGGGAAATAGTGTGGTCCTCAAAGATAATCAATAAATAAATAATCCATAAAAGCAGATAAGAAGTGGGGGAATAAAAATCACAATATAGATAGATAGATAGATAGATAGATAGATAGATAGATAGATAGATAGATAGATAGATAGATAGATAGATAGATAGATAGATAGATAGATAGATAGATAGATAGATAGATAGATAGATAGATAGATAGATACTTTATTAATCCCAAGGGGAAATTCCCATACTCCAGCAGCAGCATACTGACAACGACAATATTGAATTAAAGCGTGATAACAATGCCAGTAACAATGCAGGTATACAGACAGACAATAACTTTGTATAATGTTAACGTTTACCCTCCCAGTGGAATTGAAGAGTTGCATAGTGTGGTGGAGGAACGATCTCCTCAGTCTGTCAGTGGAGCAGGACGGTGACAGCAGTCTGTCGCTGAAGCTGCTCCTCTGTCTGGAGATGATCCTGTTCAGTGGATGCAGTGGATTCTCCATGATTGACAGGAGTCTGCTCAGCGCCCGTCGCTCTGCCATGGATGTCAAACTGTCCAGCTCCATGCCTACAATAGAGCCTGCCTTCCTCACCAGTTTGTCCAGGCGTGAGGCGTCCCTCTTCTTTATGCTGCCTCCCCAGCACACCACCACGTAGAAGAAGGCACTCGCTACAACCATCTGATAGAACATCTGCAGCATCTTATTGCAGATGTTGAAAGGCGCCTGCCTTCTAAGGAAGTATAGTCGGCTCTGTCCTCTCTTGCACAGATCATCAGTATTGACAGTCCAGTCTAATTTATCATCCAGCTGCACTCACAGGTATTTATAGGTCTGCACCATCTGCACACAGTCACCTCTGATGATCACGGGGTCCATGAGGGGTCTGGGTCTCCTAAAATCCACCACCAGCTCCTTGGTTTTGCTGGTGTTCAGGTGTAGGTGGTTTGAGTCGCGAAATAAATCAATCATTCAAAAAGCAGAGGTTAAAAACACAGTCACTGGCTCTGTCGTGATCTTTTCAGTGACTGATGATCCCAGCCCACCTTCTTCTTTGTCCCCCCCAGCTCACCCATAACTCACTCAGCCAAGATCTTCATCCCCCTCCCTCGGCATCTACCAGACCGTCATCCTTCTTGCACCTGCAGTCGTACCACAGGGATCCCTGCAGAGGTCATCAGCCATGCTCGCCCCCACGCCATACCTTTGATTAGTGGGGTTATCCGGCCCCCTAATAAAGGCCGTGTTAATAAAAACAAAACAAAACTGGGGATGAAATCGCGTTGCCAGGAGGCAGAAGAGACGCCAGAGCGATGGCGCAGGCTGATCTGAGGAGTGAGTGGAGTGAATTGCAAGCACATGCTGTCACGCTTTAGCTAAAGCACTTAAGTCTTCAATTGCTGTTCACTTACTGGGGGTTTTTTAAATGGTCTTAATTATGGAAGTGCTGCTCGGTGGAGATGTAACAGCAAAACGCAGTGCCGTCACTGGGAATTCACGTCGATCATAGGAGGCACATGCCGTGTAGTCAGCAGAAGGAGATGTTTTTATGGAAGGCCTCCTCATTCACTACTGTGCTTTTGCTGCACTCCGTTGTATGTGGATTCTATTAACTTTTCAGCACCCACATCCACATGGGCTTCTCTCCAGGCTTTACACCGATGCCAGTGTGAATGCCAAAAATCACAGTGTAACAGCCAACTCACTCTCATTAACCGGCAGCTACACCACCAACACCCGTGGCCTGGCAAGCTGAGGACTTTAGACCCTACAAGCCGTACTTCTTCCAAATAAACTTCCCCAATCAACGATCAAAGATAAGCCAAAAGACAAATAATATGTAAAATAATAAAGTGAGTATATATTAATAAAAAAAAAAAAATGATACAAACTCCCAACAATATACAATATATATGTCACACCCCAACCAGCCCCGACATAACACTCAACCCCAAAAGTGACCGACCGAATCTTTATATATAATACGCTACCCCGTTTGTCTGTCCAAGATATTAAATCACCTGTTGCTCACAAACCGTTTGACCTGAAATTTCGTAGACATATACTACGTGACGTCTACTGTCCGCTTGCAGGGTGATGATTGACCTCCAAGGTTATTCCTCTTTTTATTTTATTGTAGAATCAACTCTCGGCAGCGGGCCGACAGCGTGGCGCATGCATACAGGCACCGTTCTCATTCCCTACCACCTTCGCTGTCACTTCCTCTACCTCTTCATATCTTAAATCATTCTTGAGGCAGATTAAACACTTAAGTGCCAGCGTAAATGAAAAATGAATGAAAACGTACTAAGTAATAGAAGCACAAACACTGACTTAATCAGTTTTAACACGAAAAGATGGCGACGGAAGAAGAGAAGAAGCGGGCCGCTAGGGTGGAGAGAAGAGAAGAGCTGCTCAGGAAGCAGCAAGTGCATCAACCTCTGAGCAAACGAATGCTAAACGTACAGAGAAAGAGGATGAGGACTATAAGTGAGCTGTGTTCACTGCAGTGCACCGTTACTGGTGTAAAGTCCCAAAGGTATCACATCCTAGTGAGCTGAATGACTTCCGGCCTGTCGCTCTGACGTCGCATGTGATGAAAACCATGGAGCGGCTGCTGCTTCACCATCTGAGGCCACAGGTCCGTCACGCCCTCGACCCTCTGCAGTTTGCATACCAGGAGAAGGTGGGAGCGGAGGATGCCATCATCTACATGCTACACTGATCCCTCTCCCACTTAGACAGAGGCAGTGGTGCTGTAAGAATTATGTTTCTGGACTTCTCTAGCGCCTTCAACACCATCCAACCTCTGCTCCTTAGGGACAAGCTGACAGAGATTGGAGTAGACTCATACCTGGTGGCGTGGATCATGTCGTTCTGCCACAGATGTCAAACTGTCCAGGTCCATGCCTACAATAGAGCCTGCCTTCCTCACCAGTTTGTCCAGGCGTGAGGCGTCCCTCTTCTTTATGCTGCTTCCCCAGCACACCACCGCATAGAAGAGGGTGCTCGCCACAACCGTCTGATAGAACATCTGCAACATCTTATTGCAGATGTTGAAAGATGCCTGCCTTCTAAGGAAGTATAGTCGGCTCTGTCCTCTCTTGCACAGAGCATCAGTATTGGCAGTCCAGTCTAATTTATCATCCAGCTGCACTCCCAGGTATTTATAGGTCTGCACCCTCTGCACACAGTCACCTCTGATGATCACGGGGTCCATGAACAGCATCATCCACTGCATCCACTGAACAGGATCATCTCCAGACAGAGGAGCAGCTTCAGTGACAGACTGCTGTCACCATCCTGCTCCACTGATAGACTGAGGAGATCGTTCCTCCACCACAATATTTTTGACTCTTCAATTCCACCCGCGGGGGGTAAACGTTAACATTATACAAAGTTATTGTCTGTCTGTATACCTGCATTATTATCACTCTTTAATTTAATATTTTCTTTATCAGTATGCTGCTGCTGGAGTATGTGAATGTCCCCTTGGGATTAATAAAGTATCTATCTATCTATCTATCTATCTATCTATCTATCTATCTATCTATCTATCTATCTATCTATCTATCTATCTATCTATCTATCTATCTATCTATCTATCTAATCCTGCCAACTACGCCGTCTATCTATCTATCTATCTATCTATCTATCTATCTATCTATCTATCTATCTATCTATCTATCTATCTATCTATCTATCTATCTATCTAATCCTGCCAACTATGCTATCTATCTATCTATCTATCTATCTATCTATCTATCTATCTATCTATCTATCTATCTATCTATCTATCTATCTATCTATCTATCTATTCCTGCCAACTACGCTATCTATCTATCTATCTATCTATCTATCTATCTATCTATCTATCTATCTATCTATCTATCTATCTATCTATCTATCTATCTATCTATCTATCTATCTATTATAAAGGTGAAGCAATCAGTTAATCTACAACACAAACCCTCTCTTGACCTCACACAGAACATGAAATCAATGAGACTCACAGAAAACACGAAATTGCAAAAATGTCCAGAAGATTAAACGGAAAATGAATAACGTTTATGAATCTTGTTTAGCTTGAAAACGTGTCCTACAGCGATTATATACAATTATATATAAGTTGGGGTCTGATTTTATGATCGATTTTTCGGTTTCAAGACCTGACTTATGTGCGAGTAAATACGGTATTACCAGGAATTTCAAATGGCCTGTGTTCCTATGGTGGGAATGCTACAGAAGTTGCAGACATTTCTAAAAAGTTCCTGTGGTGGGAAAGCATCTAATCACACACTTGGACAATCATATTGGGCCAGTATAGGGTCACCTTATCTGTTTGTTTTTGGGGATGTGGCAGGAAGGTAAGAGCACATCTCACACAGACAGGAGGAGAATGTGTAGACTCCACATAGAAAACAACCGGCAGCCATTCCACCTGCACTTCAGAAGAGGTCCTCCCCACTGAGGCTAAACATGTTCAGGACTTGGAGGGGAGACCATCTAGGAACAGCTTGGGTTGCTGCTGGAAGAAGGTGATGGCGAGGCCAGCAGGGGGCGCTTACCCTGTGGTCTCAATGTGGATCCCAGTGCAGTCAACAGAGGAGTCACTGTTGTGTAAAAAATGGTTCCATCCTTCAGACGTTATGTAAAACTGAGGTCCTGACTCTCTGTGGTCATTAAAGATCTCTGGGCCTCCTTTGTAAAGAGTAGGGTGTATCCCAATGTCCAGGCTCGGCCAGGTCATCCCCATCTCTAATTGTCTTTCTCTCTCTCACCACCTAACAGCTCATGTGTGGTGAGCATACTGGCACCAAAATGGCTGCCATGGCATCATCCAGGTGGATGCTGAACATTAGTGATGGTTAAAGTGCCCCCCACTCACTATGTAAAGCAAGCAAATCACTATATAACTGCAAAGAATTATTATCAACTGTAGATTTGAACCCAGGGTCTTTGTAGCAGGGGCAGCACTAACTACTATGCCACCCCAGGACCTGATACGACTATTCTTATTATTGAAAATATAGCAGACCCTCTTGTCCAAGTGGCCTTTCAAAAATTAAATCAAATATACTGAACAAAACATTTGAGTGATTAGAAGTAGAAACTTCACTAACGACAGACAACAAAATGAAAGTCTTTGCTGCTACCAAGGAAAGTCCCACAGATTTTTGCCTAACATTTTAAGTTCTTATTTGGAATCTCCTGCTTTCGGCATTCCTGTCTCATCCCGTTACCATTGACTGATCTACAGTGTGATGCTTCAGGGTGACGGGCTGACCTGTTCATAAATGGCAGCATCTGCAATGATGGCTTTTCTCGACTATGCCTTCAGCCGGTCCACGCCGTTCAGTTTAGCAGTCTGTCATTCAAAGATTTTCTGGACCCACGGAAGCTCTCCTGGCAGCCATTTCTTCATGGCAGGACCCCCTGAGCAGGGATGGCGGCTAGTCACAGGCAGTTTAAGACAACACTGTCCTGGGACGTTAAACAGAGTGGCGTGTTGATGTTCTGAAGACCCAACCTGCTGTCCCTTCATGGGTGAGTTTCCACAGGCCCTCCTGTTCAGCGTCACTGCCAGGCTGTTTATGGTACTAACATGAGCTGCTGGCTTTGAAAGTTCAAACGCTTAATATTGTCAGAGTATCCGTCGCTGTTAAGTTTGTTGTTCTTGTCTTTGTGGTATTTTGTTGTAAATCTGCTCGCTTTTTGTACTGATGAGCCACAACATTATGACCACCTGCTAATGAAGGTGTCCGGTGGTATTTGCCACTGGCACATTAGCAGCAGACCCCTGAACTTCTGAGCAAGCTTCTTGCTCCAACACATCCCACAGATGCTCAATTAAATTGAGGTTTGGTGAATTTAGAGGTTGGCACAACACCTTGAATACTTCATTCTGTTCCTCAAACCCTTCCTGAACAATTCATGTAGTATGGCAGGCTGTGTTATCATTGGGAATACCAATGCCTTGAAGGGGTGTACCTGGTCTGTACCGATCTATAGGTAGGTGGGTGGTTCACATCAAAGTAACATCCACATGAATATCCAAAATCCAAGTTCTCCCAGCAGGACATTGCCCAACGTATCATATGCCTTCACCGGCTTGACTACAGTGTATCCTGGTACCATCTCTTCCCCCAGGTAAATAACTGGCCACCCACATGATGAACAGGAAATGTGAGTCATAATGATCAGGTGACCTTTTTCCAATGATCCATGATCTGTAATCCATAGGCAGTTTTGACAGTAGGCAGGGGTTAGCATGGGCAATCTGACTGTCCTGCAGCTGCCCAGTCCCATAGGGTTCAATGCACTGTGTGTTGTGACACATTACTTCGATAACCATCATAAGATTATCTGTGACTTGGGTTGTAGGTTAGTGCTGGAGCTCAGACAGTTGAGATTTCAAATGGTCGGAAGTGCCAGTGCCAAGATTCAAACAGGGCAGGGTGAGCGGTTAAAGAGTCTGTTGATTAAGCCATACGCAGACTGAGACACCAAGCACTTGCTGGGAGGGCCCATCAAGGAAGATGAGGTCTGGGCAACCAACAAGGCATTCATGAAGGAGATGAAGAACATGGAGGCCACAGAAGTGACAAGGATTGAGGAAGACCAGTTGTTAATGAAGTCTGTTAGGTCTGCTGGCCAACCTTGCAGAGTATTTTCTCAAGGACAGTGAGATGGGCCGACCTTTGGAAGATCCCCCCTGGCAAGAATGAGCTTCTTTCTCAGGGCCACGCATGACACCCTCCAGAGCCCAGCCAATGTGACTCAATGGTTTGGCTCAGAAGATAAATGTGACCTGTGTACAGTAGTGTAGCGCAAGCAAAACTCCATTGCAACTTGGTGTGGCTGTTAAGATCGTCCTGGCCCAGGGCGGGTACAGATGGTGGTATGACCAGGTGCTAAGGAAGTTGGAGTCCCTGAACATCTTGGCAAATGAAAAGTCCTGATGCAATGGATGGCAGCTCATCCCATTTGCAACAGCAGGTGGAGATGTGCAGGTCCATCTAGCACAAGAAAAGACATCATTCTTGGTCTAATGGATCATGACAACAGACATCTAAGGTTCCCTACTGAGACCACCATCCCCTCATTGAGACCTGACATCTTCATGTGGTCAGTAACCAAGAAGCCTGTATTGCTTATTGAGCTGACATTTCCAGGGAGCCTATGAAAGGAAGAAGGCATTATGATAGAGAAGGGTTGAAGAGTGACAACGCACCCAGTGGAAGTAGGCTGCTGTGCTTCATGGGCTTTTCATTAAAGTGCTTCCAAAAAGACACGGGGAGGACTGGCCCAAAGCTACAGAAAGCAATGAAAGGTCTTGCTGAGGAGATATGAGGTTTTTGTCTGTGGCTGCAAAGAAAAGCTAAGAGACCATAAGATACCAGCTGGCAAGTCAAGGAAGTTCCTGAGGACCTAAATCCAGCTTGCAGGGGGTAGCAGGGAGATGTCCCTGACCACTGCCCTACCATTCTGAGATGTTAAAAGTGGTGCAACATCTGGAGAGGTGCCTCCTGGCTGATGACCCTGCAGCTGGCATCTTGGCATCAGCACAAGTGCAACAGGCAGCAAGGCTAAAAGTATCTGTTATGGATGCTGTCGGTTCATTAGTGTGTAGCTCCTTCTGACACTAAATATTACTTCAGGCTCCACCTGTGTTTGCCACATTGATTCCTCGGGGCAGTATGGTGACACAGTGGTTATCAGTACCCGTATGTCTTGATATGTAAAACTGCAGAATTGAAAGGGGGGTGATTACTTTTTCACATCTGTATGTTGTCATCCAATGTTAAGTGACTGAACGGCAGTGTTGACTAAAGGAAACTCGGTCAAATTGAGTCACCAGGTGTCCGTTGCACGGTGACATTCTTACTCGTATGGGTGCGTGTTTCACCGAGAGTGAAGAATCCCTTCTGTCATTTTATTTTATCTTTTTTTTTTTGCCTGCACTGCTGCAGTCTTGCCACCTCACCGTCTCTGTCAGATTCCCCTCAAACAAGTTGCTATGGAGATGCGCGATGTTCGAGAGGAGCCACAACTGTATTAGGAAGGAAAGGTCAAACTAGTTTTTCATTAGTGAAAGAAAAATAACTCTGTCAGAAGTGGAAAATAGCACTGATAGCGTTGTTAATGCCTGAGTGATTTATTAGACTTGGGCTTCCTTTATGTGAAAAATATCTGCAATTCCCTGCAGCGGCAGCAGCCGTTACGTCCTGAAGTGTTTGTAGAAGGACTATCTAGTGCCTTGAGAGCCTCTCCAGATGGGAATTAGGGCAGAGAGGCCTTTGAGAAGGTCACGGAATTAGACAGCAGGCTCCTGATTGCTACTTGTAGGATAGACTTGCTGCCCCCTGCTGGCCTGGAGGAGTTGCGCTGGTCCTCAGGTCTTCTTTCACTCCCTTTGTAAGGTGTGTCTGGGATATGCGTTAGAGTTACCTAATTGGTGTGTTCTGGTGGCCACTGTCATGTTCAGGAGCCCACTGGAAGGCTCCTGGTAGGACCATTGCATATCAAGTCAGCTTTGTTTTTCGATCGGATGGCTGCTGTTATGAAATGGGGTCTTAAACCTTTTGAAATAGGGTTGGGGGCTACAAAACTAAGCCTGGAGGCAGGCCAGAGGCTTCACTGGCCAGTTCAGAAGAGGCGCACCCAGGCCAGCTTACTCAAGCACTTATGAACTGTAGGCCTCCTGTCTAGGAGACCCCAGATAAGGAGAGCTAATAAATGAAATAGATGTTATGAGACTTAGCCTTAGGGGATTATTGTCAGAGGACTGAAAGGCTAAAAGATGCAACTGTAAACCAGAAATCATCATCAGTGCCAAGCTAAAGTAAAAATAAAAAGAAAACACAGAGAAACTACACCACAGTCAAAAAGGGATTCAAAAATCATGAAATGACCCTACCCCTTGGCCTACTTAGGAAGACTCTAACTATCTCTAGAAGATTTGTTCATTTTTGTTATTTAACCATGGGATGTTTACAGCTGGAATCAGGGCCATAATTATACCAGATGTCCAATGAGGTCAAAAAAATAACGCACAACTTTCAATCTTGAAAGACGCATAATTCGCAGTCATGTGATGGGCCGATCATGCCACAAAAATCAATGAAACTAAAACCTTGAAACCTAAAAATAATATTTCACACACAAATGAATAATAACCCCAAAAGTGCCCCATAAAATGTGTAATTATACGACTGGAAGCAACAAAAATAAAGCAAAATCCCCACAAAGAGGAGGGTGACCGTACACTCCACCAGCTTGTGTACAACAGGGCAAATGAAGAGTCTTTATAAATGAGGATTTATTAAACCAAAATTAGAAAAATTCATGAAAATGCTCAAAAGAGACAAAAAAGGAGTTGCCTGAGTGTCAATCCTAAGGAAACACACCCAACAACGCAATTCAGAAGTCGTAATCCTTCAACAGAAGTAAGACGTCAGCAAAACCAAAAGAAATCAAACGAAAAACAGTGAGGCTCACAGAGCTCCAATAAACGCAAAGTTCTCCTGATCTGAGTCCAAGTCCACACTACTACATTTTTACTTAAATTTGGTGTTTTTAAATGAAAATGATCTCTGCCCACACTAGTGTTTTCACATCGTTTTCAAAAATTACCTCCAGCCACACTAAAATGACCGAAAATGCACATGACAAAGCCGTTTCCCCTCAAAAGAAATGACTGCGTCACACATCACACATGACTGAATCAGATCAGGACGAGATCTTACAGTAAGCATACGTGAAAGTTCTGTGCAGCGCTCCTATAGCTGTGTGATGTCACACTGGCCTCACAAAGCATCATGGGAGAAATGAAAAAGAAAAAAGATTATCTTAGCTGGCCCATAAGATGAATTTCCAGGAAAACATTCAGTGAAGAAGGTCACCGGTAAACACAGTAAAACACTTGGGTGAATTTTGCCGATCAGTATTAGCGATAATATTGTGTGGAGACCCCCAGAAGTAACTGTGGAACTCTGGGGCAGTGCTGGAGGGCGGCCGAGGGAAGACAGAGCGGTTTCGGCTGTGGAATAACCCTTAGAGAGCAATGTTTCATACTTTTCAACCCAAAACACTTTTGTTTTGGTCAGTTTTGTGTTACACGATTGCGGAATTACATAGAAAACAAATTTTAGGGGCATTTTTGCGAAACTGTATGTGAAACAAAACTTTGCTTTTTCGCTCATCACTATGTATGAGGTTGTATCTCGACAGCAGCATAGTGTATAAAACTGGCTGTCATTATCACAGTCGGATACCCCTTGTCCACTCTTGACCCCCAAGCTCTCTCGCACTGCGGCTCAACATATAACTAAACAAACTCAATGACATGACTAAGGATAACAGTAAAGAAAAATACACAATAAAACAACGAGAGCAAGTTGTAGAATCAAGTACCCTCACTAACACAGCCATACCGCGATCAATATTATAAAAAGATTTTAGGAAGTCGGCTGCATTCTCAGTCAGAGATTGACGGATTTAGTGGACGTGCTATTGATTCCGGCATCGGAGAGTTCCAGGTGAACTGCAGTAAATTATAGAAAGCTCACCGCCTGTGCTGTATGCCCACCGCCTCCGGTGATTCCCATCTTGAAGTGGGAATTACCTGGGCAGCCAACTGTCCCGACAGGCCTCACAAGAATGGAAGAATCGCCAGCTAAGCTAAGTAGCTGGAAGAAAAGGAGTGATGAAGTCACAAGATGAGCTGGGGCAGGAGAGGAGACACTTGGGAAACACAGAGGAGGTGGATGTGATGAAGGGAATTTGGAATGAGGGGTTCCATTTTATGCTTCACGAGTGTAACATAGCGAGGGAATCAGAAAGCATTCACTTTCTGCACGCCTTATCGTGTTGTAGATTTAATTTTTAATGATTAAATTTGCCAGTTTGCCCATTGATCTGCACTTAGTAACCCATACTGACAAAGTGAACGGCTTGCAAAGTTCTTAAAAATAAAATAGTTGACACAGAAAACTAAATTGGCTTGACTCTTCTGAGGAGTTGCTGGAGAGTCCCGAGTCTCTTGTTTGGGATTTAGTGGGCTGTTTGGAGTAGCTTTGAGGGGAGTCTCAAAGCTGATAGTGGGCTACGTAAAGTGTAGAGGATCGATTGTGGCACTCAGCAATGGCACTACAATACCATACCATATAATAAGAATAATTGGCGCAGTGGTAGCACTGCTGCTTCTCAGTTAGGAGACCCGGGTTTGCTTCCTGGGTCCTCCCTGCATTCAATTTGCATGTTCTCCCCGTGTCTGCGTGGGTTTCCTCCGGGTACTCCAGGTTCCTCCCACAGTCCAAAGACATGTAGGTTAGGTGGATCGGCGATTCGAAATTGTCCCTAGTGTGTGCTTGGTGTGTGGGTGTGGGTGTGTGCGCCCAGCCCGGGGTTTGTTTCCTGCCTTGCACCCTGCATTGGCTGGGATTGGCTCCAGCAGACCTCCGTGACCCTGTAGTTAGGATATAGCGGGTTGGATAATGGATGGATGGATGGTTATTTTTGTGTCTTTCCTCTTAAGTAGTGGTCATGAATCGTCCAAAGTAGCACTTGAGTCACGGCATGTTGTTCTCGGTTTTGCACTCTATCTCCTGTATTAAACTCCTTCCATTACAGCTCACAACTAATGATAAAACGTTTGTTCTCGTACGTCATGCCCCCTGAGGAAGCCATAACGTGCTGTTCAATGTTGCCTTGTGTTTGTCACACTTGACGCGGAGCAGATGATGCCGCTGTCCTTCTTGTTTGGCAGGAGTGATTAGCAAAACCCTGCTGAATTGCTTCACCTCAAGATCGGCGAAGTCACGGAAATGTCTGTGAGCTCCGCCGAACTCCACGAAATCCATTGGAGTCAAAGGGAAAGGAGGATCTGAACTAGTTGTGAGTGGATTACAGTGGTGCGATGGGCTCTTAAGTGTCCCTGAGGGCTAGAGAAAAGTCTGCCAACTGATCATTGTGGCAAAATATATGATCTGTTCTGAGATTGTGGCTGAGCAGATGGCTTGTTTGAATGTTTAATTAGCCATGAGATGCTGTGATGCCAGTGCACAGGGATCACTGTTATATATCTGGTGGCAGTACTCATAATACTGCAAGTTTTTTTGTTTATTTTTTTTTCTTTTTAATGCAACCTTTGTGGCTTTGGGTCTCATTTTAACCTTTTTAAGTTCATTGACGACCCACAAACAGCAATCGAAGAGCAATCAGGGTTGAAATGACCGCAAGTGGAAGAAATGAGGGAAAAATATCCCACAGCACTGTCACAAGAGCTTTGGCGAATGGGTACAGGGGGGTGGTTTCAGTGTATCTCAGTATCTGTATGGTATCCTTACCATATAATAAGGAAAATTGACGCAGTGGTAGCACTGCTGCCTCTCAGTTAGGAGACCCGGGTTCACTTCCTGGGTCGTCCCTGCGTTGAATTTGCATGTTCTCCCCGTGTCTGCGTGGGTTTTCTTCGGGTACTCCAGGTTCCTCCCACAGTCCAAAGACATGCAGGTTAGGTGCATTGGCGATTAAAAAATAGGCCCTAGTGTGTGCTTGGTGTGTGTGTGTGTGTGTGTGCCCTGCGGTTGGCTGGCTCCCTGCCCGGGGTTTGTTTCCTGCCTTGCGCCCTGTGTTGGCTGGGATTGGCTCCAGCAGACCCCCGTGACCCTGTGTTCGAATTCAGCGGGTTGGAAAATGGATGGATGGATGGATGGATATTTGAATGGACGAGTGTATACTTCTACTACTTGCTACTACGATAATAACAAGATTAATTCTGCGATGAACTGATTCTTTCCTTGCACCAGATGCTATTAGGATAGTCCCTGCTGCCAAGGTCTAGTCACTCCTCATATGTGACTAAATTGCCCTCTTGTCCAAAACAGATTTTTGCAACTACTTAAATATTTCTAAATAAAGAAAATGAAGGCGTGTCTCTTTAGTGTTACATCCAAGCTGGCCCTGCTCGGCTCTTGCGTGTGCCTTCTTCATCATTCCTTATTTGTGATCACATGACGCTGGAGAGCTGAGCTGTCACATTTATGGAAATGAACATTAATCAGCATCTGCCAAGATGGAGTGACATAAACAGAAAGCAGCCATATTCACAGAGCTTCTAGCCGTGGCCAACACGAGCTTCTGATTTGCCTACCAATCAATCTGCATCTCTGGAATTACCTGCTCTTTGGACAGAGGGAATGATGTCGTGTCAGGCGTCTGTAAAATGCCTCCTGTTGTTCCACTGAACTTTTCAAGACCGGTGGCCTTTTACGTTTGAGAAGTGTCCCTTCTTTTTGATTTCTTTAGACTCTGAAGGATGCGCTCGTCAAATCCGTCTGTCACTGTCTGCCACCTCGTGCCTGGCCCAGAGGAGCGAGAGCGCGTCTCTCACCTGTGCGCTGGTGTGAACTCCAGCTGAAGTTGTTGGCAAGCCAATTAAAAAGGGGGCTGAAAGCAACAATGAATGAGTGAAGACTGCCTTGAGAAATATAAAGGGCTTGATTCTAGCTAACCATCTGAAAGAGAGGTAAGGAAAAAGCAGAAGATGAGAGAAGAGAGCCTCACTGTTCCCTTCATCCCGGAAGGCTTCTCTCATCACGCAGGCTTCTCTATTCACAAATGGAATCACCTTCTTTATGGTTCTAATACTTCACATCTTTAAATTAATGTATTAGCTGGATGGCATCAGTATGGTGGCAAAGTGGTTAAACTACACTGCACAAGACAGTTTTTGCTTCTTGAACACTGCTGGGTGTTTCTTATAGATTTTTGGGTGCTGATCACAAATATCACATCAAAATGTACCCCTCACATACCATTCCAGTTTTGTCATGATTTTTTCTTCTATTTGTATCCAAACACTTTCGCTCCTGTAAGTGACTTCTCAACAATGGTTTGTGCAGCCTGGGCATGTCCAGCCATGGAATCAGGGCAGGTTGGAAGTTATTCTGTGGAAGTTGACATCCTGGGCACGTCTGAAGGAGCTTGACGCTCTCAGCATGCTATAAAGGTGGCTGGCATACACCGATCCTGCTCATTTGTTTAATATCGATAGTCAGTGCATATGTAGAGTATCAGTATAGTAAAGTATAGTATCTGTAGTAATAGAACAGTAAGTAAGCTTGATGCTATAGACGTTTTGGTGTCGGGCGATATGTCTCATCAGTGTCGTAACAGTCATCGATACATTCTGCTATATCTGTGGTGAATATCCACTTGCGCGTCAGAGATGTTGGATGACTGCTCTTGTGAAGAAAGCTTATCACCTGCATTTCGGCTGGTGATCAAGACAAGGAATGGCCGCCTCACATTAGCTGTGTGACACGTGCTGTCAGTCTGAGAGCCTGGCTCAGAGGCACTCGAAAGACAATGCCGTTTGCTGTCCCGATGATATGGCGAGAACAGAAAGACCATGTGACGGACTGTTACTTCTGTTTGACTAATGTGTCTGGTTTCTCTGCCAAAAAC
Organism: Erpetoichthys calabaricus; assembly: GCF_900747795.2. NCBI lineage: Eukaryota > Metazoa > Chordata > Cladistia > Polypteriformes > Polypteridae > Erpetoichthys > Erpetoichthys calabaricus. Next base: position 5,120,490 of record NC_041408.2, on the reverse strand, counting down.
AAGAAGTCAGTTGAATCTCCTAATCTGCCTTCAGCAATGAGACCGGTGCCACATGACGACAGTCTTCCAATTCCGAAACCAAAAGAGGATTGGACCTTAGACGAACCAGATGAAGAAACTGCAATGCAGGGTACTGACAGTGACATTGACCCGGATTGTGAACCGTGCTCATCAGGCGATCCACATCTGATAACACAGTCCGAATTGAACAATTTGGTCAGAGATTTGGGTCTGTCAAAAGCAAAAGCCGAGCTGCTGGGTTCGAGACTGCAGGAATAGTGTTTGCGGTCACCAGGTATGAAAAGTTCTGTGTTTCAATGCCGACATCATGATATAACCACATTTTTTGCTCAAGTCGACAGTCTCTGTTTCTGTTGTGACGTTGAAGGATTGTTCTCGGCCTTGGGTTGTGATCATATCCTAGAAGAGTGGCGTCTCTTCATTGATTCGTCAATGTTGAGCCTGAAAGCTGTTCTGCTACACAATGGCAACGTTTATCCTTCAGTACCTGTTGGCTATGCAGCACACATGAAAGAAACGTATGAGAATATGGAACTGCTGCTGAAGCACATTCAGTATAGCAAGTACAACTGAATATCTGTGGAGATCTTAAAGTCGTTGATCTATTAAGAGGACTGCAGCTCGGCTATACACAGTACTGTTGTCTCATCTGTGAACGGGACAGCCGTGCCAAAGAGTCGACAGAACTGGCCACTCTGTAAAAAGTTACTGCCAGGACAGAAAAATGTGGCACATGAATCGTTTGTCAACACGGCAAAGATATTTTTGCCTCCTCTTCACATAAAACTGGGACTCATGAAGAATTTCGTGAAAGCACTGAACAAGGAAGGTGAAGGTTTTCGTTATTTAAGACAGATGTTCCCAAGAATAACTGACGCTAAGATCAAAGAGGGCGTTTTTGTTGGCCCCCAGATCAGAGATGTTATTAATGACAAGCGGTTTGAAGATCTGTTAGTTGGGCTGGACAAAAATTGCCTGGAAAGCCTTCAAAGACCTTGTTGACAATTTTCTGGGCAATCACAGAGCCCCAAACTACAGTCGGCTGGTAGACAAACTTCTCAAAGCATACAAGACAATGAAGTGCAACATGGCACTCGAGATTCATTTCCTCCACTCACACTTGGACTTCTTCCCCACAAATCTCGGTGCTGTCAGTGATGAACACGGTGGAAGGTTTCACAAGGACATTACTACAATGGAGAGATGATACCAGGGCAACTGGAATCTGTCAATGCTTGCTGACTACTGTTGGACACTACAATGTGATGCACTAGACAATGAATACAAAAGAAGATCAGGAGCAAAACACTTTGAATTCTGTTGAATTTAATAGCTTATGCGAAACATAAATGTGACCAAATACGTTATTGTCAGTAAACATATAAATGTCTGTTTCTCAGAGTTCCTACGTGATGCAATAAAACCAAAGCTATATTTGTGCATACACAGTAGGTACCTGTGAAAAAGGGAGAAAAGGCATTAGTTGTGTTCACTAACCCCAGTCCCTGTCGCTTTCCTCAGCTAGGCCATCCCATTTGCACGTGTGTGGCCATCATGTGTTGAGAACAGTCAAGGGGAGTTCTGCAGGAGCTTTATAATGCACTAGTGAGTCATCACAAATCGGGAGTACTGTGTGCCATTTTGATCTCTCATCCACAAATGTAATGCAGTGTATTTACGGTGGCGTCACACACAGCTTGTGGGTGCTAAACAAAACCTTTTTCAAGTGCTGCCTTGGGTTAAACTTCAGGAACACTGAGTTGTGCAGAGGCTCCTCAGACTGCCTGTTGCTTCTACGTTGTTCCTTTTGTATCTTTAGTTCAGCCATCTGATCAGATTCTTCCCTGCTGTACCCTCATATATCCCATACCTTGGAGTGTAATCCCTCTCCATTGCCAGGGTCTCCTCACTCTACATCTTCCCTGCCCCTGCATGCCACTAAACTAACATCCCACCCAATTTTCACCATTCATTTTGGTAGCTGGTGAGCCCGGATGGGTCCTTCGAGTTGAAGTGGGTCCCAGTAACATCACCAGTTGTACCTTCGCATGGTATCTCACTACCTTAGTGATGAACAGAGCGAGGGCTTCTGGTGCTTTGTGCTCTTGGTATTGTCCTGGATCATGTTTGGGCTGAAAGGTCAGACATAATGACCTTCAGCTCTGTCTCATTAGGAGGAAGAACACCACGTAGACAAGGGAAGAACATGCAAACCATAAATGGACACACACTTTACAAAATGCCAGCATAATAATAGAGTAGGATTGTAAAAGTTCAAACAAGATGAAAGTTCATTGTTGGGTTAAAAATACGAGGAAATGCAGTTGAGACTCCATTAGATGTTCATATATTGAAGTGATGGAAGCCTAACAGCACAGTCAACAGCAGCACCGTGGGGGCCCTTAAATCTCGACATTAAATGAATAGGAATTGACGAGCTTTGTCAGACTGAACGGTCTGTTCACATCAAAAACTTTCTCTTATATTCATAATACAACAAACTCAAATAATGAATCCCGGCCGTGAAGTGGCTTATTTGAAAGGCAAGCTAGGAGGACCATTTTTAATGTGTCTTTTGTTTCATTAATGTGAGAGGAAATGATAGTGTGGGCAACGCCAATGGGAAGGAGTCTGCCATTTGCAGTCAGCGAGTTGGCGGCGTTATGTAAATGAAACGAGTCGAAAATGCGTGCGACTGAAAGCACCCCTTAGGACAAGAACCTAGTTTTCAAAGTGGACTCTTCACTAACTACATCCAGACAGCGTCCAGAAGCGATTAAAATAGGCCAATGGGATGTTATGTTTGCAAACAGAACGATTATAAAGATTTGAGGGAGTCCATCCCATATATTGTCATTACCAACACAATATGGTGGCGAGTAATCCTAAAAGACTGAGTCAAATCAGACTGATCTGGTGAGTGGTGGGTTCGTTCTTATATTTTCATGGCAGGAAGAGGTGGGATAGGAAGGGAAGTGAGGTCAGTAGAAGGGTGTGGTCAAGAACGGAAGTGGGTGGAGTTTAAAGTCATCTGTGAAAAAGGGAGAAAATGCATTAGTGCTGTTCATCACCCCCAGTCTCTGTCGCTTATCCTCAGCTGGGCCGTCCCACATGCACGTGTGTGGCCACCATGTGTTGAGAACAGTCGAGGGGAGTTCTGCAGAAGCTTTATAATGCACTAGTGAGTCCTCACCTGGAGTACTGTGTGCCATTTTGATCTCTCATCCACAAACTTAATGCAGTGTATTTAAAGTGGCAAACCCTAAATGGACACACACTTTACAAAATGCCAGCTGTGGGATATGGCCGGCCTGTCACCCCGGCCAATACCCCCAGGCCGCCAGATGGAGCTGTCCCCGCGGCATGGAAGTGCCCCGAATACCAGCAGGGAATCATGGACGATGGAGTTTTCCTTTAAAGACCTGCTGGATATCACAGGGGCCAACAGATGACGCTACAGGGAGGCCCAGAGAGTTGTTTGTGCCCTATAACCCGGCAGTACGTCGTAGGCAAGGCAACAAAGGAAATGATGTGCTTCCGCGATGAAGTAAAGGTCTTTTTATCTGACCCGGAAGTGATAAGGAATCACATGGACTGTAGGGTTGGAACCACTTCCGGGTCAGGTATATAAAAGGATGATGGGAAATCCCAGACGCTGAGCTGAGCTGGGTGGAAGAGTGGCAACGCGTCTGGGAGTGAGGAGGATTATTGATTTATTGATTGTTTATTGTATTATTTGAGTATTGTGGAGAAGAGGGTGCTTTGTGCACGTTTTGTCCTAATAAATTTAATATTTGGACTTTTACCTGGTGTCTGACGTGTAGTCTGAGGGTTCAAGGGGTCACGGGGACCCTTAATCTGTCACACAGCATAATAATAGAGTAGGATTGTAAAAGTTCAAACAAGATGAAGGTTCATTGTTGGGTTAAAAATACAAGGAAATGCAGCTGAGACTCCATTAGGTGTTCATATATTGAAGTGAAGGAAGCCTAACAGCACAGTCGACAGCAGCACCGTGGGGGCCCTTAAATCTCGACATTAAATGAATAGGAATTGACGAGCTTTGTCAGACTGAACGGTCTGTTCACGTCAAAAACTCTCTCTTATATTCATAATACAGCAGATTCAAATAATGAATCCCGGCCCTGAAGTGGCTTATTTGAAAGGCAAGCTAGGAGGACCATTTTTAATGTGTCTTTTGTTTCATTACTGTGAGAGGAAATGATGGTGTGGGTAACGCCAACGGGAAGGAGTCTGCCATTTGCAGTCAGCGAGTTGGCGGCGTTATGTAAATGAAACGAGTCGAGAATGCATGCAATGACATTGATCGATGGCTTATGACGAGCGAAAGATGTGCAATAAAATGCTTTTATCAGACGCGTTTTAGCAACATTAAAACAATCCGATGTTTAGTTTTTTTTTTCCTTCTTTGTTTTTGTCAACTACAAGCTGGAAAGGAAAGCTTGTGAAGCGCATAGGTGGTAATTGACTGAGACCAGGCGAAACCCCCAGGGTTTACTGGGAGAACGTGTCTTAAGAAAGCCTTCCTGTGAACGACATGTTCGTTCATCTCGCAAAACTGGAGCTATTATTAGAGTAGAAGCCGCTAAAATGACTGATATTCCTTTGCCGGGAATCTCTGGGAGTCGGAAGAAAGTGCTGGAGTGGAAGGAATTGTTTTTGTGCTGCTGCTGTTGCTGCTGTGGGGTTGGTGGCCAGGAGGCCATTTTTTGGCCCAGTGTGGCTGGCTGTGAGGTCTTGGTGGCAGGAAGGGGATACTTAGGGTTTAAGGCCTTATGCCTGATGTGTTTAATTTCATTTGTGGGTGGGATTCAAATTGCTTCTCATTTTTGAAAATACTAGGACCTCTGGTCCTCAAATGAAGGTGGTCCATAGAGAGCAAGCTAAACATTTGGATTTGGGCCACACATTCTGTTCTTTTCAGAATAAATTATGGCTCTCCACATCGAGCATATCGCTGGTCTAACTTTCGTTAGCAGTGCCCTTCAAACAAAACATTAATATTAGGATGTAACAGCCATGTTTGCATATGGGTGGACATTGGGAGCATTGGAAGATCTCATTGTTTGTTGGCGGTGGTCATTATTCCATTCTCTGTCATGTCGATGAGCCATATTGCTGTATATTCAGGCTGTGTCCTCTTTGTCATTGACATGCCTGCTGTATTTGGCGTGTCAGTCAAATGATGTCACTCCTGGATGTTCACTGTATTTTGCAGTCATTACAATCAGTTTGGTGTGAGGACATGAGCACAGTTGATTGGTCTGTCTTTGTTCTTTTCTGTATCCCATACTTGACTCTCAGTTGCTGTACTTCTTCTTCTTCTTCTTCTTCTTCTTCTTCTTCTTCTATTTTTTCTTCCTAGGAGAGACCTTTTTTAATGTGAGTTCTGCTCAGCAGATGTCTATGCTGTTCTGTTCCTTTTTGCCATGTTGCCCCCTTGATCAGTTTGCCATATTAAACATGGGAACCTCAATAACATCACAGAGGTTGCTGCTCAACCAAATGGTTTGCTTCATCATGCCATAAGCTGTTGATTAAGACCAAGATCAAGGTTCTTGCCCCAATGGTTTGCTATTAATTGCGTGACAGACGGGTTAGGGTTAACCTTTTTAGATTTTAGATTTAATATGTACGGTAGATAGATGTTATCATTATTGTGCCACTGTTTTGTGTATTTGTTTTGATTGGATTTCATGGGTGTTGCCATTTTGTTGGTATGTTAGGGTTACTAAGCACGTGATGTATGCACCATGTTGCCCATGGAGGTCATGTTGTATAAGAGGGTGGCACATTCGGAAATGCCTTTGAACCTGAAGACCAATGTTGTTCTGACATAAATGACTAGGTAGAAATTTTTTTTATGAAAAAGAACTTCATGTAGAAAACCTTGTGTAGATTGCATACTAAATTTTGCTTACTCTCAAAGAGCAAAAAAGGCGTTCACACGCAAAAAAATTGGAACTATAAAAGCGTAAGTACGCCACACCAAGTTCCTATATAACTCTCTAATCAAATTCAAATTATGCCAATGTGAACGAGCTTTTGGCCACTCCACATGCAGGGAGGATCTGAAAGGGTTAGATCAGGAGTGTCCAACTCCGGTGCTGGAGGGCCGCAGTGGCTGCAGGTTTTCATTCTAACCCTTTTCCTAATCGGTTTTCACTGCTAATTAACTCCTTTTCCCTTCATTTTACTCGCCCTGTTTTTAAGCATTCAGTCCTCTGAATTGATTCGTTTCCTCATTAAATGGCAGCCAAACAGAAATGAGATATAAAACGGGCCAACAGATGACCAGCTAAACTGGGGCTTCAAACTCCAACCAGTTTCTTAATGAGAAGCCGATCCTTGCTGTTAATTAAAAGCCGTTATTGAATTTCAGGCTTTGTTCACTGCACATTATATTAATCTACAGATGTCCTAAGCTTCAGCTGAATTTTTTCTCTGAACTTTATGAAATACTCACTTTTGTCTGTGGTATGTCTACTGCTATTATTTTACTTGGTGACCTTAATATTCATGTGGATTCTGACTGTCATCTGCTTGTGTGCTACGTTCGGTACTGGACTGTTTCAATTTTGTGCAGCATGTTGGTTTATCAACCCATGCTAAGGGCCATATTCTGGATCTTGTATGTTCCACTGGTCTGCAGAATGTCTGTACATCCGGTTTTGTTATTGGTATCTCCGATCACAAGCTGATTGAATTTAGCTTCACTTATCCCCTCCCTAAAATAAGTCCAAAATCTAAAATAACCTGTCGTAATATCAAGAATATTAATCAGTTATCCTTCTCTATGTCTGTTGGTGCTTCCTGTCTCCATGATGTTTCTGGGTTGTCTTGCCCTATGCAGATTTTTATCTCTATATAATTCCACATTGTCACAAATGTTGGATCATTCTGCACCTATTCTATCCTTGGTTGTTCCTACTATCCGGTCATCTCCATGGTTTACAGCAGAATTGCGTACCATGAAACAAACTGGTCGCCGCTTGGTAAGGCTCTGGAAGAAGACCGGTCTGGCTGTGCACTCCCTGGCTTACACCGAAGATCTGAAGGAATACAGATGTGCCTTATCGGCAGCACGTTCAAAGTACTATTCCACTCTTATTGACTTTGGTACTTGTCGCCCTATATCTCTTTTAAATACAGTTAACAAACTTTGTCAACCTGCTGTTAAAAATCCTTATTTCTCTGTTGAGCACTGTAATCTATTTTTGGACTATTTTCAGTCAAAAATTATGACCATATATCAAAGTTTCTCTACTAACCAATCCTCATCTCTGTCGACTGATTATACTTCTAAATCTAAAGTTTATTTATCTAAATTTAACCCCACTACACCCACCTATATTTCTGAACTAATATCTAAATTAAATCAATCTACCTGCCACCTAGATCCTGCCCCTACTTTACTGATGAAGGCTTGCACTGACATACTTTCTGCCCCCATTTGTCACTTTATCAACTGTAGTTTCCGCACTCGTGTTGTTCCAAGTGATTTAAAAACTGCTGCTGTAACCCCTGTTTAAAAAAAAAACAGGCTCAGATCTCTTACAGCTCAGATTTTATCGCCCAATTTCTAATCTTCCATTTATGGCTAAGATCTTAGAAAAGGTTGTTGCTGCTCAGCTCAATGATTATATAAATTTGCATAACCTGCTTGAGCCTTTTCAATTGGGACTCAGAGCCCCACATAGAACTCAAACTGCTTTACTTGAGGTAGCCAATGACTTACTTATAACCGCAGATTCTGGGATGGCCGCTATTCTAGTTCTTCTTGACTTGAGTGTCACGTTTGATACGGTTAACCATAACATTTTACTGTTCCGACTCTGGTGCTGCTCTTTCTTGGTTCACATCACACCTCAGTGATCTCCAGTATTACGTCTTCATTAGGGAACACAAATCTGCTGCTACTTCACTCACATGAGGTATCCCTCAAGGGTCAGTTCTCGGTCCAGTCCTCTTCAACATCTCTATGCTGCCATTAGGTGAGATTACTCGTCGGTATGGTCTAAGCTTCCACTGCTATGCTGATGACACACAACTTTATAGACGTGTTGATGCAACTGCAACAACGTCACCTGTTGCACTGACCAACTGCATTTGGGAAATCAATCATTGGATGACGGATCATTTTTTACAACTCAATCCTGATAAAACAGAAATCTTATTAGTTGGTACCAAATCTGTCCTCTCTACCCTTTGTGGGCTAAAAATTGACGTGGATGGGATCCTGGTTGAACCCTCAGCATCAGTCCGTAATTCTGGGTTCTCATCTTTGATCAGCTTCTTACTTTTCAATCATACATTAGCTCAACAGTACAGACAGCTTTTCTTCATCTGCGTAACATTGCTCATCTGCATTCTTTCCTCAGTGTGAAACACTCATTCACACTTTCATCATAACCCGGCTGGACGATTGAAGTGCTTTGTTTTATGGCCTCCCGACCGACTAAATATATCAATAGATTACAATATGTTCAGGATTCTGCTGCTCGTTTACTTACACACACTAAAAAATCTGCTCACATCACTCCTGTCCTCTATGATTTGCATTGATTACCAGTCTTTTCAAGAATCAAATATCAAATTATTCTTCTCACCTTTGAAACCCTTCATGGGTTAGCCCCTCATTATCTGTCTGAGTTGCTGTTTCCTTACACTCCTGCCCGTGCATTACGATCATTGGGCGCTAAGTTACTCACTGTACCTAAATACAGGTTAGGAACTATGGGTGGCAGAGCTTTCAGAGTGATAGCCCCTAAAATTTGGAATTCTCTTCCTCTCAGCCTTTGCGGGGAAAAATCTATTATTAATTTCAAACTTCTGTTAAAAACACATCTTTTCAATGAGTGTTATTCTTTTTCTTCTACTGTCTTGTTAATGTGTGTATTGAATTGTAAAGTGTCCTTGAGTGTATGAAAGGCGCTACATAAATAAAACTTATTATTATTTGTTGCTGCTCTCATTCTGCCAGAACAGACGGTTGATTTTCTCTTTTTTCTAAGACCACCGTTAAGATGTTTTGGTGATCTGAGCAGACCAACATGACCGAGACCTTCACCTTTCTTTATTTTCATGTTACCTGGTTTGTTTTGTGTCTCATTATTGTTTGGCTGCTCATTAAGGGAGAAGAAACAACTAAGGGGTCTGAGTCACGTCAATTAAAATGAAGGCAAAACAAGTGAATCAGCAGCAAAAAATGGCTCACTGATTAAGAAGATGGTTAGAATGAAAACCTGCAGGTTTTCACCTGTTGGACACCCCTGGGTTAGAGCTTGTGGAACGTCAACCGAGAGGAAAGAAGTCAAGGAGCGAGACTGAAAAAGTCCAAAGGATAAAAACAGGAGGACAAAACCAGAACATGTAGAGAAAAGAGCCCTGAATTTTATAGCTTTCCATCTCTCCTCTTGTGTGCTGGGGTCTTATGAATACACTCAGCCAGAGTAAGCAGGGAGTCGTGCGCATTCCTGATGTTCCTCTCTTATTGTTTGTCCTTTTATCCTCAATGAAGCTCCAAATAAAAGAAGGAGCTGAAAAAAAAATAATAATAAGTCCACACGTTTAATTATATGTTTTGTATGGCACTCTATTTGCATATCTTTGCCTTGTCTAGCAAGGTCAAATACGATTAAAAAAGAAGAAAAGGCCAATCAGTCTGACGCTGACCTTTCCTTCTGGCTGGGTTAACAGCGCCAAGGTGTGGGGAATGGGAATCAACTTGGCCATAAAATCTCATTCTCATCCTAATTGCACGTTTTGACCATTTTCGGACAAAATCACTTGCAAAGCCCCTAATCAAGCCACTGAGTTGGAAAGAGGGAGTGCAGCCAGCGCCACAGCTAATCTGAAGAACGTCCAGCTGCTGTTTTTGGACTTCATATTCACTCAGATTCTCAAATCCATCAGGAGGCATTAGTGGAGTTATACCAGCTTAAGAGATTTTTTTGATGTACTTACAGGCCTGCTAGCAATCGACTTCTTACCTATTAGATGTGAGCAGGTGCCCAGCTGGTAAGAAGTACAACCAAGATGGCACAAGACAAGAATAACTTTGTTAAACAACAATCAGGAAAGCAAATATAGCGCCTTTTAAGAAGTTTTCACCTTCCGGGACGTTTTCACTGTGAATTTTTTTTACAACCTCGATTCACATTGGATTTAATGTCAAAGGGAAAACTGATCTCTGAAAGTGGTCTAAAATAATTACAAATCTAAAACACAAAGTCATTGATGGCAACTCAGTATGAAGCAGAGGCACCTCTGGCAGCCATGACAGCCTCGACTTTGGGGGCACATGTCTCTCTATCGAGCAGCTTTGCGCTCCATCCATGTCGCATGTTTCCCCCAACACTTCCCAAAGACACCCACTAGAGGGGGCTATCACTGTCACAACTTATTTTTTAGTAACAGGGCAAAGGCAGAGGCTTTAGAAATTAAAGATTTTGACTACTTTCACATTACCATCTATCTATCTATCTATCTATCTATCTATCTATCTATCTATCTATCTATCTATCTATCTATCTATCTATCTATCTATCTATCTATCTATCTATCTATCTATCTATCTATCTATCTAATCTTGCCAGCTACACTATCTACCTGTCTTAATCCTGCCAACTACGCTATCTATCTATCTATCTATCTATCTATCTATCTATCTATCTATCTATCTATCTATCTATCTATCTATCTATCTATCTATCTATCTAGCTATCTATCTATCTATCTATCTATCTATCTATCTATCTATCTATCTATCTATCTATCTATCTATCAATCTATCTATCTATCTATCTATCTATCTATCTATCTATCTATCTATCTATCTATCTATCTATCTATCTATCTATCTAATCTTGGCAGCTACGCTATCTATCTGTCTTAATCCTGCCAACTACTGTATCTATTTATCTATCTAGCTATCTAATTCTGCCAACTACGCTATCTATCTATCTATCTATCTATCTATCTATCTATCTATCTATCTATCTATCTATCTATCTATCTATCTATCTATCTATCTATCTATCTATCTATCTATCTATCTATCTATCTATCAGGCAGAAGTGATGCAAACCTTATTTTTTGGCTGTAATGTGCCACACGTCTGATGTTTGCAGGACTGTGTGATTGGTGTCACATTCATATGTGGTCCTAAACTGGATATGTGTCCAAATTTGTGGCCATGAATGAGAACAGTCAGATCGGAATTTCGTGTGGCTTTGTGTCTGTTATGTGCATGGGCTGAGCGCTGCCATCATCAGCAGACTTGTTTTAGGACTCCTGGTCTTCCCATTAATTTGGTTGCATTTCAGAGTCAACCAAAAAACCAAATTCTCCTTTCAACAGCGGTAAGCAGAGGAAGAACTCAAGTTCTTATTATAGACCAACTAAACGGTTACAGTGCAAGATTTTCCATTTCTCTGTAGTGCAAACTTTATCACTTTAAGCATAACAGTAAATCAGCCTGTTATTATATAAAAGTTGTTGGCAAGTCCATCCTCATATCAACAATGGATTGATGAATGGGTGTTAAGTGTGCCGTGTTATGGACTGCCATTTATATCCAGCGTTGTTTCTTACCAATCAAACTAAAGAAGTGGCAGTTCAGGGGTGGAGTGTAGATGAGTGCTGAATTGGCTCAGGCACAGGAAACAGAGGGTGATGGGGTGAGGAACCTGATCAGAATTAAGAGTGGTGACCAGCAGGGGTCAGTGCTGGGGCTGCTGCTATTTTAAATGAATATAAATGATTTGGATAGGAATTTAAGATAATTAGCTGGTTAAGTTTGCAGATGATACCAAACTGGGAGGACTGACAGATAATTGAGAATCCATTGAATTGCCATAGAAGGACCTGGACAGCAGATAGGCCTGGGCAGATTTGTGGCAGATGAAATTTAATGTCAGTAAATATAAAGTTATTACACTTAGGAAGTAAAAATGTGAGGTTTGAATACACAATGGGAGGTCTGAAAATCGAAATTATGTCTCATGAGAAGGATTTAGGAATCATAGCGAACTCGACTCTATCAACTGCCAGACAGTGTTCAGAAGCCATTAAAAAAGGTTCACAGACTGTGAGGTCATAAAGTGCCTTGATGTGTGGAGTAAAAGTCCAAGGAGATCCTGCTGAAGTTTTATAACCCACTGTGGAAGCCTCATCTGGAGTCCTGGGTGCAGGTTTGGGCCCAGCAGACAAAGCAACACTAGAAAAAGTCCAGAGAAGAGCAACTAGGCTGATCACAGGTCTACAGGGGATGAGTTATGAGGAAAGATTAAAAGAGCTGAGCCTTTACAGGAGATGAAGAGGAGACCTGACTGAAGTGTTTAAAATTATGAAGGGAATTAGTCTAGTGGATCGAGGTGGTGACTCTTAAAGGAGTTCATCAAGAACACGGGGACACAGTTGGAAATTTGTGAAGGGTAAATGTTGCAGAAATATTAGGAGGAGAACCACAGAGACATGGAATAAGTGACCGAGTGTTGTGGTGGACTAGAGGACTTTATGGACCTTCAAAACTTGACTTGATGTTTAGGTGGACAGGACTGTTGTGCTTTGTTGGGCTGAATGGCCCGCTCTTGTCCCGATTGTTCTCATATTCAGACTCACTTTAGCTCCTGTCACCTTTCAGCAAATTGTGAATTGATGAGCGTCGTGTGCTTTGATGGGCTGGTGTCCCATCCAGGTTTGGTTCTTCTTCGGGACACATGCTGATTGGCCAGGCTCCGGCCACACAGTATGCCCTAATTGGATTGAGCAGGTTTTTTTCTTTTGTCATCTAACACATCTTTTTTTGTTTTACTTGAAAAGGAATTTTTTTTTTTCTTTAAGTGTTCTGGTGATGACTGCAGGCCATTGTACCGTTCTGTCAGTGATGAATGTCTCGGGACACAAATGAGCGTACCATAAAAATAGAACGCGTTCAAAAGAGAAATAAAACCAACAACACGAGCTGCACTGACATGTGTGTAGCGACCTCCAAAAAAAATAAAATAAATAAATGGCCATAAATAGATTTTCAACCTGATGGGCGGGCGCTGCTTTTTTTGTTCTTTGCCAAGCAGATGTTTCTGCCACTTTAGCAGGGCGCCTGATTTATATTTCACACCAAGAGGCCTGATCCACATTTTCCAGAGCGGACTGATTAATAATTCACATTTTTTTGTTTGTCTGACTGGATGTTCCTATTGTTAAGTGACTATTTTGAACTCGGATGGTATGGGGTGTGAATTTAAAATTGATGAAGAACGGGCACAAAATTCTGTCCAGTGTTAGCATGGAACCACAAGAGAACCGGAGAACAATGAAGAAATAGTTTTGAGAGTAATGTTTTGTTTCTTTTAAATATCTAAACTGGCTTTACTCATGGGCGGCACGGTGGCGCAGTGGGTAGCGCTGCTGCCTCGCAGTTAGGAGTCCTGGGTTCGCTTCCTGGGTCCTCCCTGCATGGAGTTTGCATGTTCTCCCCGTGTCTGCGTGGGTTTCCTCCCACAGTCCAAAGACATGCAGGTTAGGTTCATTGGTGATCCTAAATTGTCCCTAGTGTGTGTGTGTGTGTGCCCTGCGGTGGGCTGGCGCCCTGCCCGGAGTTTGTTTCCTGCCTTGTGCCCTGTGTTGGCTGGGATTGGCTCCAGCAGACCCCCGTGACCCTGTAGTTAGGATATAGCAGGTTGGATAATGGATGGATGGATGGGCTTTACTCATGGAGGGACCCCCACTGAAATCTCATCCCCCTTTAACCGAGCTTTGGAATAAGCACAATGAGACACCATGCAGCAGCCTTGGGGAGCACCAAGATTCACATGGAATTTCACAGGACTTTAAAGGGGGAAAGTCGGGACACCACCCATGCGCCTTCTCCGAGGTGACACTGCATACCGCGACAAAGAATCCGAAAGTGTAAAGAAGAGCCCAGGTGTTGTCTTCATCCGAGATTATGGATAACTAAGATGTTTTTGTGCGCATTATTATAATAACTCCGGCTTTGAATCCCGTTTTGACTTTGGATTTCGTTAGCATTTGGTTGTGTAGTGAGAAGTCAAGTAAAAAGACCCCTTTTATTGGCTAACTAAAAAAAATGACAATATGCAAGCTTTCGAGGCCTGTGACGATGCGGGTTCAGCCCCAGGCTCCCGTCTCTGTTTTTGGGAGCTCTTGAACCCAACACCGTCGGTAATGTCACCGGATGAGCTGATCAGTGAGGACACAACGAAGCAAAGGGGTGGTACAAAAAGGTGCAGGCCGTGCTTTTATTAAAAACAAAAACCAAAAGCGGTGTTCAAATAAAGTGCAGTGAATCAAAGAGTCATTAAATAAATAATCCATTAAAAACAAGTGAAAAATGTGGAGGTTAAAAATCCCATACATAGATTCTTTAAAAACCGAGGTTAAAACAATGGCTGGAAGCAGCCCTTCTAAAAACAAAACCCGGGGCCTTCTGTCTACTGGCGACTCCCCTGCTTCTCCCATCCAGGCGTTGCACCAGGGGAGTTGCCCTACCTGCAGCTGTCCTTCACGTCCGGTTGCCTGTTGGTCCCTGACTCCGTCAGATCGAGACTTAGGTTCCCCATCGGCCAGGGCGCTCACCCTGGGGTTCACTCTTCTAAACCTTCCTGGCTCCCACCACCTTCCGGGTCATTCCAGCTCCTTCATCTCTCAGCTGGAGCGAGCGCTTCCTTCAGCTCCAGCCTTTTCAGGGGGCTGTCCCTCCAGCTGCCTGATCTCACTAGCGAGCCTGCCTTCACCCGCTCGCTCTGGCACACACCGGCTTCCTCACTTCCAGCTGCCTTCTCCCTTCACCTCCGTTCTTTCGATCATTTTCTTTTTTCTTTTCTTCCCCCCTTCCGCACTCATGGTCCTACTATATATAATGGGGACGTGGTTCAGGTGTGGCAATTAGCAGCTCCCAGCGTCAATTACAGAGGTGGACTTTTCCTCACCTGTGCACTTAAGTGAGGAAATCCCCACCTTACATAGCGTCCAGGAACCGCTCCGGCCACACGACCATGCCCCCCTCTTTAAGCCGTGAGTGCGGCCATTATTTATTCATAACTGGCCTTTTCTTCTGAGCCGTGGAGCCACTATACTACATCTCACCTGAAGAAGGGGCCTGAGTTGCCTCGAAAGCTTGCATATTGTAATCTTTTTAGTTCGTCAAAGAAAGATGGCTTTTTGTTGTGTAAATGTGTCACAGACATGCTGTGAGGGGTGTGAGACCTCCAAACTACACTCAAAAATCAGGAAAGGACCTTCAGCGGCCCGCCCAGGTTTGGCCTAACCCCCAACTATTATCTGCAGGATTGTGCCTAAGCAGGCCCACAATGGAGAAACTGGCTTTTAAAGTTCAAAATGCAATGAAAGCCCCCAAAATGTAGCAAAAATGGGTGAGACAAACCGTAAAACTCTGGCCTGGAGGGACAATCCAAACAATGTAAGTTTATCACTTGAACGTTTATTAACAAAAATTAGGAAACAGCTGTGGTAAGGTGTTGTAGAGGCGCCCGACCCGACACAGACTGACAACGGAGGCAACGTGTACAAACCGAAGAAAAAGATTTGATTTTTCTTCTTCACCCATGGGGCACATCTTCCCTGTGTCCCACAGGCACTACACAGTCCTGTCAGCACAAGCACACAAAAGCAGAAACACTGATAAAGTTTCTTCCTTCCCTCCTCCTAGGCAGCTTCCTCCTCCTCCCGACTCTGGCGCCTAGAGTAGTGGCTGCTGGCCCCAATTATAGCCCACCAGAAGTGCTCCAGGTGATGATTGACCTAATTCAGGATGCACTTCTGGGTGTGGCTGCATCACAGCATACATGGGCTCAGGAAGCTGTGCAGCTCCCCCTGGTGGTGGCCGCGGAGCCCAACAGGGCAGAGCTCTGGTGTTCTATGATTGTGGCCCAGATGCAACTCAGGGTGGCTGCCACCAAGCGTTCTGGGGAACGTAGTGTGCAGCCCACAGATACATACCTAATTTTGGAATTAAAAGAGGAAATTTTTAAAAACTCCACGGTGGATTAATAAAGATTTAAAAAAGAAGTTGCAAAGGAAAAACTGCTTTATAAGGGATATAAGACTAATGACTGCAAAGTGAATCGTAGAGCGTATGAGAACATGAGGGCAGCCATTAAGTAGGCTATCAGGGAGACTAAAAGACAGTTGGAGAGGAATACAGCAGATTAGGCGAAAGACTACCCTAAGAGATTCTTTCAGTATTTTAGTAGTAAAACAGTCAAGGAGGAGGTGGAGTGCATCAGGAATAGTAAAGGGGAATTAAAAGATACAGACAGTGAAATAGTGGATGCCCTAAACTTACATTTTTCTGAGGTGTTTCCAAGTGAGCAAGTGGATAACCTCAGAGCAGTAACAGGGACTACTAAGGAGGTACTGAGGGATTTGGAAATTGTAGAGGGAGACGAGCAGCGTAGACTAAATAATCTGAAATCAAACAAATCACCAGGACCAGATCATATTGACCCTCGAGTTCTTAAGGAGGCTAGTGAGTACAGATATAAACCATTGACACGTATTTTTAGGAAGTCACTGCGCACTGGAGAGATTCTGAAGGACTGGAAAATGGCAAATGTCATCCCATTATATAAAAAGGGTGACCGGGCAGATCCAAGAAACTATGGGCCAGTAAACTTAACATGCATCACAGGAAAATTAATGGAAGGAATTATTAAGGATAAAATTGAGCAACATCTGGCAAGGACAGGAGTTATTAGGAACAGTCAGTGTGGGGTCAGAAGAGGGAGGTCGTGTTTTACTAACATGCTGGAATTCTATGAGCAGGCAACAAAAGAATATGAACAAAGTGGAGCAGATGATATTATTTATCTGGACTTTCAGAAAGCATTTGATGAGGTGCCACATGACAGGGTGGGCATCAAACTAAAAGAAGTGGGAGTTCATGGGGTGGAGTGTAGATGAGTGCAGAATTGGATCAGACATAGGAAGCAGAGGGTGATGGTGTGAGGAACGTCATTAGAATTGGCAGATGTTAAGAGTGGTGACCAGCAGGGGTCAGTGCAGGGGATGCTGCTATTTTTAATATATATAAATAATTAAGGAACAAGATGGTGAAGTCTGCAGAAGATACCAAGATAGGTGGATTAGCAGATAATTTGGAATCTGTTATATCATCACCGAAGGACTTGGATAGCATAAAGGCTTGGGCAGATTTGTGGACGATGAAATTTAATGTCAGTAAATGTAAAGAATTACACATAGGAAGTAAAAATGTTAAGTTTGAAAACACGATGGGCAGTCGGAAAATCGAGAGTCCACCTTATGAGAAGGAGTTAGGAGTCATAGTGAACTCTAAGCTATCAACTTCCCAACAGTGTTCAGAAGCCATTAAGGAGGCTAACAAAATGTCAGGTTATATAGCGCCTTGATGTGTGGAGTACAAGTCATAGGAGGTTCTGCTCAAGCTTTACAACACACTGGTGAGTCCTCATCTGGAGTCCTGGGTGCAGTTTGGGTCTCCAGGCTACTAAAAGGACATAACAGCACAAGAAAAGGTCCAGAAAAGAGCAACCCAGCTAGATAGATAGATAGATAGATAGATAGATAGATAGATAGATAGATAGATAGATAGATAGATAGATAGATAGATAGATAGATAGATAGATAGATAGATAGATAGATAGATAGATAGATAGATAGATAGATAGATACTTTATTCATCCTGATTAGAGGACTACAGGGGATGAGTTATGAAGAAAGATGAAAAGAGCTGAGCCTTTACAATTATTAAAATTATGAAGGGAATTAGTCCAGTGGATCGAGACGGTGACATTAAAATGAGTTCAATAAGAACACGGGGACACAGTTGGAAACTTGTGAAGGGTAAATTTCGCAAAAACATTAGGAAGTTTTTCTTTACACAAAGAACAATGGACACTTGGAACAAGCGACCAAGTAGTGTGGTAGACAGTAAGACTTTAAGGACTTTCAAAACTCAACTTGATGGTTTTTTGGAAGAAATAAGTGAATAGGACTGGCGAGCTTTGTTGGGCTGAATGGCCTGTTCTCATCTAGAGTGTTCTAATGTTCTAATGTTCTAATGTTCCTCTGGATTTAGTGCCAAAGGGGCGTTACGGTTGGGCATGGGTCACACAGCAAAAAATGCACAAAAAGGGCAAAAACAAAAAAAAAAAATTCCAATACACGATGTAGATAACAAAATCCAAAAACAGAAGCAAAATATTCTAATCTGCCAGAAATCAAGAGGAAAACAAACCTCGGAACAACACTCGATGAACCACTGCTGGTGGAATAAAGCACTCCAGGTTCCCACAGTAAGATTTAAGGGCTCCATCCTGGTTGTCCCCATTTAATCAAGTCACACGTAACAAAACAAAAATAAAAAATAAAATCTGAGCTTCTACAAAATGAACAAAATGCCTGGTGAACAAACCGATTCCTTCCCTTTAATCGTTTGGATTTTGGAGCTCCTTTCTTTGGTGCAGTCGTTTCAATACTGAGCTCCTACTTCCGGCAGCGACAGGGTTTTAAAGGTGGGAGATCGGTAGGGGCGGAGTCAATTGGCCTCACTGGGCATCTTCTCGGTACTGTTGGAGGAAAAAGTCGAGGACAAGGTTAGCATGGGTGCCCCCCCTCGTCCCCCCCCCCCAGCCCATTGTGGTAATACCTACTTTAGATGAGCCCAGAGGGTGAGACACAGATGCGCATGTATGGCAGTCCGTCCCTCTGACCTCGATGTAAAGGCAGAGCCATGTCAGGGTGGCCCTGCCTCCTGGGGCTTCACTCACAAAACACAAGAAATGCCAGGACAATTAAAGACAAGTAATAAACAAACCTTATGGAAATTTCTAGAAAAACATGAAAAGCAACCATTCAAAAACAACAATGAAATAGAAAATACACAACTGAACCAGAGAGTAAATCCAGGCTGTCACACCACCATTGAATTGTCCTTCCAGTTTAAACTTTGGTCTGTTTCTCGTCCTTTCTCTGATTCTGCAAGCGGCCCAAGTGGGAAGCTGTTGGCACTGCCCAGGGTCCTTGGTACTCGTGTAGCCATCTGTTTTCTAACCTTGGCAGCACTGGGTACAGGCTGGAATCCAACCCTGAGTCGGGCACCGTTTCTCCAGGAACTTCAGTGTGCAGATGCCATTTAAAGGATTTCAACTCTAAAAGAGGGGCTGACTGGCCCTAACAAGAGCCAGCGTCTGTGCAGCGAGCCGCCAATCTCAGATGGTTTCTAACATATCATTTGAAATCCTATAATTAGTCAAAGTGACTTAAATGTCATTATCTCCAGTGCACTCTCTTAATTGAAATTAAATGTATGTAAGTAAAATATTCCCAGCATCCCATCGGTTACGTGATTGAGGAGTAAAGGTCATTGTGCGTTATGTGTGTGGCACAGTCTACTGCCACCTGAGTCGTATGACCGTCAGTGTGCTCCGATTAATAAATGACAGCGAGGCCGAGTATTTGGTCTTTCAGAGTACAGTTGGCTTCTCTTTATTGCGAGTAGTCAGTTGGTTTTACTGCACACTCAGTTAGAAATCGACGAGGCTCCCTCTTCTTTCCTTTGCTGTTGCTACCCATCAGCTGCAGATACACTAATTAGAATTTTACAAAGCAGGGCTGCCGCTGCTTGTTGGAATTATCAGCCAGTGTGATCAATGCAAATCGGTCAACGGAGAGAGCAGAACTCACTGTAACCAATGGCGGAGGGCAGGCTGACGACACTGATGAATAAGCAAGCACCGTATAATGGTCGTCTGCCTCTGGAATCACCACAGCGAGGAAGAAGGGAAAGTTCAAAAGAGTACGACAAGATAAAGCGACTGAAGAGGGCATCCGTCCTGCCCTTCGCCGTTTCATCCCAGTTACACCTTGTAGGCTCTGGACGGCTCCCATTCTTCAGAACAGCAGCTTCTCCTGTACTGGGAAAATTGAAACAACTGGACATGCGTTAAGAAAGTGTGCGTATGTTAGTATGTACAGTATATACTGCGTCTATCTACTGTATAGTGCCTTTCATATCTATCTGACTATAATATAGTGTCCTTCACATCTATCTATCTATCTATCTATCTATCTATCTATCTATCTATCTATCTATCTATCTATCTATCTATCTATCTATCTATCTATCTATCTATCTAATCCTGCCAACTTCGCTATCTATCTATCTATCTATCTATCTATCTATCTATCTATCTATCTATCTATCTATCTATCTATCTATCTATCTATCTATCTATCTATCTATCTATCTAAAGTGCCATTCCTATCTACGGAATACCTCTGTTTATAAGATGTTTCTTTCACATCAATATGTGTGTCAGTAAAATGCACAATATTAGACAAACTCACTATATTTTAAAAAAGAATGTATCTAAATGGCACGATATCTGGTAAATTCGAAAGACACCTCATTTTAGTATCTTAGATATATATGAAAGGCACTATATTGTTTCAACTGTTTTTCTGTCCAGATGATAATCTGTTCTATGTGGTGTCTTTTACATTTTTGCATTGATCAATCAATCTATTATAGAGTGCCTTTTATTGTTTGTCTTTTCTATTTTATTAGCTGATAAGTACATGCATAGGGAAGAGACTATGTAAATAAAATATATTATTATTTTATTATCATTTAATGTAAAGATAGATAGATAGATAGATAGATAGATAGATAGATAGATAGATAGATAGATAGATAGATAGATAGATAGATAGATAGATAGATAGATAGATAGCGTAGTTGGCAGGAATAGATAGATAGATAGATAGATAGATAGATAGATAGATAGATAGATAGATAGATAGATAGATAGATAGATAGATAGATAGATAGCGTAGTTGGCAGGAATGGATAGATAGATAGATAGATAGATAGATAGATAGATAGATAGATAGATAGATAGATAGATAGATAGATAGATAGATAGATAGATAGATAGATAGATAGATAGCGTAGTTGGCAGGAATGGATAGATAGATAGATAGATAGATAGATAGATAGATAGATAGATAGATAGATAGATAGATAGATAGATAGATAGATAGATAGATAGATAGATAGATAGATAGATAGATAGTTGGCAGGAATAGATAGATAGATAGATAGATAGATAGATAGATAGATAGATAGATAGATAGATAGATAGATAGATAGATAGATAGATAGATAGATAGATAGCGTAGTTGGCAGGAATGGATAGATAGATATATAGATAGATAGATAGATAGATAGATAGATAGATAGATAGATAGATAGATAGATAGATAGATAGATAGATAGATAGATAGATAGATAGATAGATAGATAGTTGGCAGGAATAGATAGATAGATAGATAGATAGATAGATAGATAGATAGATAGATAGATAGATAGATAGATAGATAGATAGATAGATAGATAGATAGATAGATAGATACCGTAGTTGGCAGGAATGGATAGATAGATAGATAGATAGATAGATAGATAGATAGATAGATAGATAGATAGATAGATAGATAGATAGATAGATAGATAGATAGATAGATAGATAGATAGATAGCGTAGTTGGCAGGAATAGATAGATAGATAGATAGATAGATAGATAGATAGATAGATAGATAGATAGATAGATAGATAGATAGATAGATAGATAGATAGATAGATAGATAGATAGATTTTAGTTTAGTGAAGTAGGCAGAATAAAATAGATAGATATGAAAGGCACTATATAATAGATTAGAATTACAAAAGTGAAGAAAACATCTGACTTATAAGATGTCATTTTATTTCCTTTGATATTATGATGTTATCAGATTTACTAAATGTGCCCAAAACAATTTTTCACTGAATTCTAAATTTAGGGGTATGCTGATAAAATGCTTCTAGAGTGTAGTGTGTAATGAAAAATGTGTGAATTAAAAGACAGATTTAAAAATCATCCCACTTTCAAAAAGCATCACCTCTGTCTGAAATTGAGAATACAATTTAGCAGCTGACATAAAGACATAGCGACGTTCCTTATTACATTTTGTCTAAAGCATTGGTTCATTTATCCACGCAGGAAGCCAGTGCCTGTCCCATGTCTGAGCTAAGACAGGATGGGACTCCAGTCCAGGAGAGGGCGCACTCACACCAATACTAGGTGGTAGAATATCCCTTAGGAAGAACATGCAGATGTTACACAGACATTGACCGGACACTCCAACTCAAGGATTGGGAGGATTTGAGAAAGAGGGCAGAGGAGACCCTGCATTTTGTTCTTTGGATACAACACCTGGCTGTTGTTTTAATGCTGGGGTGGCACAGTGATGAGCCCTGGTGACTTATAATTTCAGTAGATTGGGTTTAGACACACCTGTCCAGTAAGTGATGGAGTTTCTATGCTCATGTTCTAGAGGACCACTGCAGTATATGAAAGGTAAGGGTCAGTATTTACACGATGTACCCACAGGGGCACCGTTTATGTAACTGAATAGGATGTGCGCTTCATACACCAAGGTCACAGTGTACTGACACTCCGCTATGAGCACCGAGGGGTGCCGTTCCCCCATCTTCTTCTTGGGCTGTAAGTGTCTTTCAATCGACCCTGTGGGAAGTGGTGTCTGAGGGGTTTGGGGCGTAGGTGCACCCCCTGGTGTCCACAATTTGCCAATCTCCATCCACATAAATAAACAGACGGTATTTTAGGTGACCGTTTCCTCAGGTGAGCAAGTTTCAAGGTACTTTACAAAGAGAGTATGCTGTTGTTTTTTTGAAGCAGCTGGACCTTACTATTGTCCTTGGTGTCACTTTCTAATTGTAAAACAACTCCAGCAGCTGACAAGACACCCCGGCGAGACTCCAATTATTAGGTCACTGACAGGACGGCACCAGATGGTAAGCTGGAGGTCAGCTGCCATCATGGAGTCTTCTCTCTTAAGAAAACGGTGCACAGTATGAGGGTATTTATAGATGTGCAGGGTCTGGGTGGTCTGTAGCCCAAACCTGTCCATAAATTCAGAAAGTCTTTCATTTTCAAACATAAGAGGATTGTAGCAAAAGTAATAAGCATGGCTGAACTGCCAAAAAGTTGCCTCATAGTATTTAAACTCATAGTCCTGTATTTTGTATCCATTTTCATGTATCATTTCACACCTGTAAGAAAAATTAAATCCATTATATTAAGGGGCGATTGTTTATTGAGGACATACACAAACACATTTACATGCAGATTCTGTACTGACACTAAAAACAGATCCTAGCTTCCTGGACATACCGTCATGTGAGAAATTTTATTTTCTTCCTTTTTTTATGTTCATAAGAATTACTTCAGAACGAGTTGTAATCACTTTTATGACTTTTTGGTGCTTCCTGACTCATCAGTATGAGAAAACCCTCACGTACGACATACCGCTTAACACATCTTGGCGACTTGTTATACAAGATGTCAAGCTTTTTCAGGGTTCCCCCCTACTGTAAGACCCCAAAAAAGAATTATCGGCTATTGTTGGACCACATTCTGTGCAGGAAATGACACCCTTATGAATAAACCAGTAAGTGTCTTCAATAAAAATGATCAGAAGGACTTGAAGTTGTGCCTGCCACATCAACCGAGCCGAGGGGTTCACCCCATAATGGGATAAGAGTGGTCAAATTTACTCCATTTTGCAAAACTTCAAAAAAGTGGTGATTGGTGATATAGTCATGTGGAGTGTCGCTTGATGTTATTTCAAGGTTGCTGATCGCAAATGTGATCATATGCTTGACATTTGATATTTTTACTGGTGGTCCTGGCCCCCTAAAAGCCACTCCCAGGAGGGTAAAAATGACAGATTTTAAACAGAAGCATGTGGAGGATCGTTGTAAACTATTTCAAGGTCAGCGCTTACAAAAATGAGGTTAGTTTTGTCTCTTTTCTAGGGTCTAGCCACCTAGGGACCTCTTATCAGTGGGCACAAAATGACAAATTTCTAATATTTACACTTTACACATTTAAATTGGAGCACACATTTTAATAATTCAAATATTTTCTTGTTTATAATGTGTGAAAGTAAATCAAAAATTTGAAAATTACAAGGTAACCACAATGGATAGCATACGAGGTGAGACACAAAAATAACCGGGTTGGTACAAAAATATATCTCTCTATTATATAAATCTATACTAATAAAAGGCTAAGCCCTCACTGACTCATTGACTGACTGACTGACTCACTCACTCATCACTAACTCTCCAACTTCCTGTGTAGGTGGAAGGCTGAAATTTGGCAGGCTCATTCCTTACAGCTTACTTACAAAAGTTACACAGGTTTCATTTCGAAATTCAAAGAGTAACGGTCATAACTGGAACCTCTTTTTTGTCCATATACTGTAATGGACTGCAGCTCGCAGGCCGTGGGAGGCGGAGTTGCGTATCGCGTCATCACGCCTCCCACGTAATCACGTGAACTGACTGTGAATGCAGTACGTACAAAACAAGGAAGAGCCCCAAAGAGCGCTGAAGAAAACATTCATTACACAATTGAGAAGGCAGCGAAATAATAAGAAGCGAAGCACGGTGTAAACCGTAAGTTTAAATTAAATTTACAGAAACGCTCCCGCTGCCGTTTGCAATACCATATTCGCGAGATACAAGTTTAATGAGAAGACACGAGGTATAAACGAGACTTTGGATGACTTTGTAAAGGAGTTAAAATTGCTGTAGCGAGAAACTTGTGCCGGGTCTTAGCTAACATTAAATAAAGCCGTGGACATCGCAACATTACACAAGAGAGCGGCTCACATGAATTGACTGAATGCAGCACATCAGAAACAAAGCACCGTGTAAACCTAAAGTTTAAATTAAGTTCATAGATCTACAAAAGGTTGCCATTGATTTCAGGCAAGATTACTTTTCTCCTGTACAACTATACGTTGCATTCTCAAGAGTGTGCTTGCATGGCTTGGTCATATTACAACCGGAGTGCTGAACTGACGACGTGGTATACAAAGAGAATTATAACAATCATAATATGTATATATATATATATATAATATATATATATATATATATATATATATATATATATATATATATATATATATATATATATATATACACAGTATATATATATATATATATATATATGTAGATATGTAGATATATGTGTATATATATCTAGATATGTATATATATATATATGTGTGTATATATATATATATATATATATGTAGATATGTAAATATATATGTATATATATGTGTGTATGTATGTATGTATGTGTGTATATGTATGTGTATATATATATATGTATATACAGTAATCCCTCCTCCATCGAGGGGGTTGCGTTCCAGAGCCACCCGCGAAATAAGAAAATCCGCGAAGTAGAAGCCATATGTTTATATGGCTATTTTTATATTGTCATGCTTGGGTCACAGATTTGCGTAGAGAGACAGAAACGTTATTCAAACACTGCAAACAAACATTTGTCTCTTTTTCAAAAGTTTAAACTGTGCTCCATGACAAGACAGAGATGACAGTTCAGTCTCACAATTAAAAGAATGCAAACATATCTTCCTCTTCAAAGGAGTGTGTGTCAGGAGCAGAGAATGTCACAGAGATAGAGAAAAGCAAACAAATCAATAGGGCTGTTTGGCTTTTAAGTATGCGAAGCACCGCGGCACAAAGCTGTTGAAGGCGGCAGCTCACACCCCCTCCGTCAGGAGCAGACAAAGAGTGAGAGAGAGAGATAGAGTGAGACAGAGTTTATTTTTCAATCAAAAATCAATACGTGCCCTTTGAGCTTTTAAGTATGCGAAGCACCGTGCAGCATGTCGTTTCAGGAAGCAGCTGCACAAAAGATAGCAACGTGAAGATAATCTTTCAGCATTTTTAGATGAGCGTCCGTATCGTCTAGGTGTGCGAACAGCCCCCCTGCTCAATCCCCCTACATCAGGATCAGAGAAAGTCAGCGCAAGAGAAAGAGAAAAGTAAGCTGGGTAGCTTCTCAGCCATCTGCCAATAGCGTCCCTTGTATGAAATCAACTGGGCAAACCAACTGAGGAAGCATGTACCAGAAATTAAAAGACCCATTGTCCGCAGAAACCCGTGAAGTAGCGAAAAATCCGCGATATATATTTAAATATGCTTACATATAAAATCTGCGATGGAATGAAGCCGCGAAAGGCGAAGTGCGATATAGCAAGGGATTACTGTATATATGTGGATGTGTATATGTATATATATATATATATATATATATATGTATATATGTGTATATGTAGATATGTATATATATGTATATATGTATATGTATATATATGTTTATGTGTGTCTGTGTGTGTATATATATATATATATATATATATATATATATATATATATATATATATATATATATATATATATATATATATATATGACAGCAACACTCATAACAATGACAACACAATTACATTGACAATCATGTTATGTTATTTTTAAAATGTTTCCTTTTCTTTTTCATAACCTCTTTAACACACTACTTCTCCGCTGCGAAGCGCGGGTATTTTGTTAGTTATATTATATAAAAAAATCTTGGGTCGAGATGCGAACTTCTCGGAAAGACACTTTGACGTCCCACGAGAACAACCAATTTAAAACAAGATCACGGACATCTAACCTGTTGGATGTTGGAATGCTTTTGGCAGACACACTTCATGTGCTCCCAGCTCTTAAAAATTTTATACGTTCTAAAAGAGACCCAAAAGCGTTGGAGGGAAAAGAAGGCAAAAAAAACCCCAATAATAATCTATGTGCAAATTCTGAAAATAAGGAAAGTAATAACCAGCCCGGACCAAGTGGAACTGAAAATCTCGTAGGTCCAATCAGGGTCACAAATGAAAGACTTCATAAAGACATTCAAAAACTTTGGAGCGATACACTTGCCGAGCAAGTTAAAGAATATGAAAGTAGTAAAATTCGAAAGTATCAAAAAAAAAAGAAAGTGAAGATCGCATTACCACAAACAAATGAAAATTATTACACAGTGAAATAATGGAACAGAGAAAAGAGATCGAATATATGGACATACAGTAAGTGATATATCAGAAGTATGTAGATATTGTAAGGCTTTAAATTTTAAGTCGGAGACTTGTAGATCATCTAATTCGTGTTACCATCAGGGAAAAGTAGTGTTTCTTCCTAATGAAGAGGCAAATCCGCGAGAATTAAAAGATTTGTCGTTTGGTGAAAGTGATATCCCACGAGAACAAATTTCAATCCCGGCGAGACAAGACTTTATACAAAGAGATTTGGAAAAGTTTTGCTCACATCTGAAACATTTACAACCACACACACCGTTCAATCATTTCTCATTTATGTGAATGCAATTGCCAGACACAGTTTGTGTATAGAGAAAGAAACGATATTCACTCACGGGCTGTTATATGTTGCGTTGTCACGATGTCATTCCAAACACGGAATCAAAATGAAAAGCGATATTGACGAAGGGCGGCACGGTGGCGCAGTGGGTAGTGCTGCTGCCTCGCAGTTGGGAGACCTGGGGACCTGGGTTCGCTTCCCGGGTCCTCCCTGCGTGGTGTTTGCATGTTCTCCCCGTGTCTGCGTGGGTTTCCTCCGGGCGCTCCGGTTTCCTCCCACAGTCCAAAGACATGCTGGTTAGGTGGATTGGCGATTCTAAATTGGCCCTAGTGTGTGCTTGGTGTGTGGGTGTGTGTGTGTGTGTGTGTGTCCTGCGGTGGGTTGGCACCCTGCCCAGGATTGTTTCCTGCCTTGTGCCCTGTGTTGGCTGGGATTGGCTCCAGCAGACCCTCGTGTCCCTGTGTTTGGATTCAGCGGGTTGGAAAATGGATGGATGGATGGATATTGACGAAAAGGTAAAAGCGATAAGAGATTGAATATATGGACATAGGTCATATGACACAAGTATGAAGATATTGTTCAGATTTAAACTTTAAGTTGGAGACTTGTAGATCGTCTAATTCATGTTGCCATCGGGAAAAAGCAGTGTTTATACCCAATGAAGAGGTGTATCCATGAGAATTAAAAGATTTGTTGTTGGTTGAAAGTGAAATCCACAAACACTACAGGCAAAATATTCAAGTCTACAATAATCTTTTCGCGTTCACATCATTCAATAATGGACCATACACTATGAGAATCTGTGGTCCCGTGACAATTAAAGCAACGACAAGTTTAATTCCGAAGAAACCACAATTCAGTCAAGTGTATATTTATGATCATGGAGAGTCAATGCAACATAGAATCGAAACAGTATGTAACAATTCCCATGAAAATTACAATTTCTTTAAATTGTATATCCGGTTAACCAAACCTGGGGGTGGGCAAGCGAAGCGAGCAGGGGGCAGAGCTCCCTAATATTGATGAATTGCAGCATTCTAAAGAATGTCACCTTCTCTATACTCCTCCCTCCTGATCTCTACACCGCTCCATACGTATCTTCCATTGATTGAAACAGTGCTGCCATTTCTGTCTTCACTTTATCCATTGAAGAAAAATGTGTTCCCTGCAGGTCATTTTTGATTTTCGGGAACAAGTGAAGATCACAAGGAGCTAAACTGGGTAAATAGGGAGGATGATCGAGGACAGGAATATTTTTGTTAGTCAAATCCTGCTTTACGGAAAAAGCATTGTACACTCTTGTCTCGTCTCGCTGTTCACTTTTTTCACCCGACATTGTCACAGCAGCTCGTGTAGCAATTGTTGTGCAAATACTGAGTGGGCTATTATCAGGAAATACAGTGGAACCTCTGTTCACGAACATCTCAGTACACGTACAAATCAGTTTACGACCAAAAAGTTTGCCAAATTTTTGCCTTGGTTCACGAGCAAACACTTGGTATATGAACAAGCCAGTTTCCTTTTCGGTTTGTACATGTTCAGTGTCTTCCTGGGCATTTCCTGTTCAGCGAGCAAGAGAGAGAGAGTGAGCGAGCGCAACACACACACACACACAGGCGGAGCAAGAGAGACAGACGCACACACACAGGCAGCGCAAGAGACAGACGCACACACACACACACAGGCAGCGTGAGAGAGACAGACACACACACACAGGCAGCGCAAGAGACAGACACACACACACACAGGCAGCGTGAGAGAGACAGACGCACACACACAGATAGCACAAGAGAGTGAGACAGACACACACACACAGGCAGAGTGAGAGAGAGCCGCGCGCACACACACAAGCAGCGAGAGAGAGAGAGCCGCACACACACAGGCAACGTGAGAGAGAGAGAGCCACGCACACACACAGGCAGCACGAGAGAGAGAGCCGCGCCCACACACAGGCAGCGCGAGAGAGCGAGCCGCGCACACACACAGGCGGGGGAGAGAGAGAGAGCCACGCACACACACAGGTAGTGCGAGAGAGAGAGCGAGCCGCGCACACACACAGGCAGGTGGAGAGAGAGAGAGCCGCGCACACACACAGGCAGCACGAGAGAAAGAGCCGCGCACACACACAGGCGACGCGAGAGAGAGAGAGAGCAGCACACACACACAGGCAGCACGAGAGAGCGAGCCGCGCACACACACAGGCAGGTGGAAAAAGAGAGAGCCGCGCACACACACAGGTAGCGCGAGAGAGAGAGAGCCGTGCACACACAGGCAGCACAAGAGAGTGAGACAGACACACACACACAGGTAGGGCGAGAGAGAGAGAGAGAAAGAGAGAGAGAGAGAGAGACGCGCACACACACAGGCAGGGCGAGAGAGCCAGCCGCGCACACACACAGGCAGGTGGAGAGAGAGAGAGCCGAGCACACACACAGGCAGCGCAAGAGAGAGAGAGCCGCGCACGCACACAGGCAGCACGAGAGAGAGATAGACACACACACACAGGCAGGGCGAGAGAGAGAGAGCCGCGCACACACAAAGGCAGGGTGAGAGAGAGAGAGCCGCGCGCACACACACACACACACAGGCAGGGCGAGAGAGAGAGAGGGCTGGACTCATAAGGTAGGAAAGCCGTTAAAGAATCCACTGGGCTCGATTTTGTTTTCACTTCTGTTTACAGCGATCGGTTCATAGCCTGCATTGTTGCAATGTTACTTTTCTTGGTAGTTTATTTAATTACAGATTTTTTCAAATGTTCATTTTTTTCTCTGTGCTTAAAACTCATTAAAAAAAAAAGTGTTTTTAGCGAGCGGTTCCTAGCACTATAGCGCAGACTATTTCAGTGTTAGTTTTCTCTGTTGTTCAAGGTTTTCTCAGTGTTATTAAATGTTTTTACATTTAGTTTACTATTACGCTGTACATTCTATGGTATAATTAACTATATTTGTGCTTAAAAACTAAAAAATATATATATTTACATACAGTTCGTATGGTCTAGAATGGATTAATTGTATTTACATACAATCCTATGGGGGAAATTGCTTCGGTTCACAACCAAATCGGTTAACGACCAGAGTTTTGGAACGAATTATGGTCGTGAACCGAGGTTCCACTGTACCTAGCCAGTCGGCGATTTGAGAAGGCATGTAGGGGGGGATACAATTCTATGATTCACGTCCGGCCGACCTCCAGACAGTTTTACAGGAAAGCCCCAAGCCCAGTCCGGTTATTTTTGTGTCTCACCTTGTATGCTCGCAAAGGCTTATCGGTAGTTCAAACTCGTACAGCGCATCGCTCTCCTATTAGTCTGGTTGAACTCCTCGTCAAAAAAACATGGATGCTCCATGACTGTTGAACAACACATAATAGAGGGATTTCTTTGGACGGAGGGTGAGAATCCTGCTGAAATTCAGTGAGGGATGTTGTCTTGTGCTGCTCAGGGTCTGGGGTTTGGTCACAATTAAAAAAACGTTTCCAGGTCCCTGCCAAGTAGATGGCCAGAAATCCTCCCAAAAGGCCTCTTGTGGTCCTGAGCCCCAAACCCAAGACTCAATAATACCCAACAGAGTCATGAGTTCAAATAAAGCAGCGTTTCTCAACCTTTAAGTATTTGCGACCCGAGTTTTCATAACAGTTTTAATTGTGCCCCCCCAAAGTGTTTTTGAAAGGAGCCCACTAATACCAATTTGTTCTTTTTTAATTAATGATATATCATAGATGCATATTTTATTATACCTACTTAACTTTTATCAATATTTATCTAACTCTATATTTATTTTTCTGGTATCAGAATGTAGTTTAAGTTCATTTGTTTTGGTTTCAATAGATGTATTTTTCATATTTTCGATTCTTGTTTTCTTTTTTTCACATCTTTGCGCCCCCCTTTTTGTTACTTTGTGCCCCCCTAGGGGGGTCCGCCCCACAGATTGCGAACCAATGAAATAAAGCAATGTTTTTATCCACCCAGCATTTTGCACAGTGAAGCAGGACCAATAACCATGCAGCAAAGGAACTCTGTCCTCTCCTTCCACTCCACTTGACTGTTGCCCCATTCTGCCCGACTCTGACACCCCGAGGTAAGGCAGCAGGCTCTTTTTTGCACGAGACCCAGCATGACTTGTGGGGTCCATTTTTGGGTTGTTTGAGAACCAGGGCAGTCCCCTCTTGCGGCACCCAGGGACCCCGACAAGGCTGTACTTCCAGACTCCAGTTTCCATGAACCCCTTGTGGGTGTCCAAAGCTGGGACACCTCCAGCAAACCTTTGTCAACTAATGTATAGGGGATGGAAGAGCCCCTGGCCTCTATTTGTCCATCCCCTGGCACCTTCCATCTTGGCAAGAGGTCAGGCCAGAATGTCCATCTGTCCTCTGTGGCCCTCACACTCTGTATGTTAAAAAACAAACAAAAAAATGTTTCATGGGGTGTACTTACTTTTTCACACAAGCGTCTGAGACTACATCATAAAATAAAAGTACAATAAGACACCAAGTTGAGCGATGTCAACCTGCTCGCCTTCACTGGGCTCTGAGTGCTTTGACTCTATAAAGGTGGAGATTTATTAGACAGATGAAAGGCTAAATGCCAGTTAGACGAATTTGTTGTCATGAATCAGTGCCCTCCATGGAGTCATTATTTTAGTCCCAAATAGCTACCAACATCCATTTCATTCAAGATGCGTCACATTTCTCTGTCATTTTGTTAAGCACTCTGCCTTTATTGTCCCGTTTTTCCAAAGGGAAGAAGCTGCTGATATGCTGTAATGGCAGCGGCTGTCTCCGTGATGTGGGTACCTCCTCATCAAGTCTCTGTGTCTGTCTGCTGCTCCAGCTTGTCCTGCAAAGGTCTTCTATGGAGCTAATCGATAGCCCGGCCCTCGCTCGCTGCTGTTGTGTGCACCTGGTGGTCTGCTGGTGAAGGCAGAAGGTCAGCACTAAAATGAGCTTTGGAAGGGCCAGCACTTTCTGTGACTCAAAGCCACTGCCAGGTAGATGTTAGTCATCTGTGACACGGTAGTTATCTCTGTCATCTCCGATATTCTCCGAGCCCCCCAACACCAAGTAGCAGAAAACACTGCGTAGCTGTGATGGCTGAGGGGGTTCAAGGAAAAAAAAACACACATCAATTATTGATTTTTGCTGCGCTTCAAACCTAAAGGTATAAAAATTTCCTTGGTATCATTTCTGCAGTTTTTACATCCACAGAATCGTATTTCCTTTACAATTGCTTTGGAGGAGCGGAAGCTTTAGATTCGTCCAAAATTTCGATCTCCAGTTATTGATGGATCTCGATGTTTTAGGGTCCCCTGATACAGAAAACTTTGACATCTCGATGATGTGTGTCAGTTTCTCATGGACAGTCTAGAGCTAAAACAGCTGTATGGAAATATACCAAACTCGAAACTTAAGCCCGTTAGGAGATGACGATTTACGGATTAGTTTTTGAGCCAAATCATGCAAGAGAAAGAGTCACTCTTGAGGAACCTTTCAAATACCGGAATTCTGCAATGAATTATGAATTCTTCTTGTCAATTGCTATCATAATGGCCTATTTTATAATCAGAAAGAGCGGTAAATAATTACTGAAATGTTCTAGAATAGTTTGGGTAACCGGGTCCCTAGGACGCAAAGCCTACTGACACTCAGGTCCAAATTTTTCTCTGGATTAGAACTTCACTTAAAAATTTACTTTTACTTCACATTGTTTTGTTGTGATTTTCTTCTGTCGTTTCCTGGGATTTGCATCAGCTGTTTCATTTCCAAGTACGGTATGACAATGACATCATCGAGGAACCCTCAAATACCGGAATTCTACAATGAATTATGAATTCTTCTCATCAATTGGTATCGTAATGACCTATTTTATAATCAGAAAGAGCTGTAAAGTCTATCTATCTATCTATCTATCTATCTATCTATCTATCTATCTATCTATCTATCTATCTATCTATCTATCTATCTATCTATCTATCTATCTATCTATCTATCTATCTATCTATCTATCTATCTATCTATCTAATTACTGAAATGTTCTAGAATAGTTTGGGTAACCGGGTCCCTAGGACGCAAAGCCTACTGACACTCACGTCCAAATTTTTCTCTGGATTAGAACATTCACTTAAAAATTTACTTTTACTTCACGTTGTTTTGTCGTGATTTTGTTACGTCATTTCCTGGGATTTGCATCAGCTGTTTCATTTCCCAGCACGGTGTGACGATGACGTCATCAAAGAGACAATGTAACGTTCATCCAGACTGTTCCAGTTTTCTCGAGATTCGGAGGGTTTACAACGTTATTTTTCGACTCTTTCTCGGTTTATTTTGGTTTCTGATCCTTGCGTCCTTCTGTCCTCTCTACCCCTCGTGAGCTGAAAATTGACGTCGATGGTTGAACCCTCAGCATAATTTGGGTGGCATCTTTGATTAGCTCCTTACTTTCCAACCACATGTTAGCTCAATAGTACAGTTGGCCTTTTTTCAAATATAAATAATATCACACTGAACTCCAATACTGGAGTTGCCACAGGGACAGGGGTATCCAAAAGTTTACAGATGTCACTGTTAGTCATTTATAAGACGAGGAGGACGGTTGTGGATCTGTTGTAACCATGTTAAGTGATTAGATCGTTCCTTTTTACAGGATGTAAATTAAAGGAGCAATCAAGAAATAGGAGAGCATTGGGGTCCCAGCCGGAAATTCCTGCTGTAAGAGAAAGACAGGATCACGATAAAGATTTGGGGTCCCATGTCTTAATAAGACGCGTTGCATTTGTCATTCCAACAGATGGTCCAGGGTCCCTTGAAGAGGACTACAAAGCTGGGAAAGATAAAAAAAAAAATGAATTCAACAGACGTAGATGGGTGTGTGACACCATGACACCGATGATCAAGTCGTGGTTTAAACGAAAAAGCCGAAGGTTGTTCCAAAGTGAAAACAAAAGCAAAGGATCTTTGAGGCAGAGCACTGAGCACTGCAGACATCATCAGATGTGTGACTGAAAAGGGGAATAAAAGGAGGGGATGGAAGGATCAATGAGCTTGTGAACTCCAGCCATTGGAGAAGATGAAGGAAGGCGTCGGAAAGGTAGTCAGTCGTGTAATCTCAGAAAAAAATGCTGAGAAACTGAGGTTGAAAAAGAGTTCAGTCTCTTTGAAAGGCGCCTGTTTGATAGTCTTTGGAAGAACAGAGGCGGAAAGATCAGTGCGGCTGTGCTCGAGGCTCGGTGAGGTCTTTGATCCTAACGGCTTGATTGCGCTCCCTGCGAGTCGTCTCGCTGTTTCGTCTGTGTGGAGAGACGGACACTTTGTACAGGAAAGGAAGTGAACACAAAATCTATTTTTTTTTTTTTTGGATTTGCAGGACGCCCGTTGATTAATTTTGAATTAATGATCAGATCATAGGTTGTAGTCATGGAGGTGACTTAGTCTTCATACTGTTATATTTCAGCTTGGGGCTTGGGGTTCATGTACTTGTTTTATTAGAACATTAGGACGATTCAGATGAGAGCAGGCCATTCAGCCTAACAGTCCTCTCCACTTAATTCATCTGAAAAAAAAACATCAAGTCAAGTTCAGCAGGACCCTAAAGTCCTCCTGTCCACCACGCTACTCGGTCAATCATTCTAAATGTCTGTGGCTCTCTGCGTAAAGAAAAACTTCCTAACGTTTGTGGAATTTACCCTCCACAAGTTTCCATCTGTGTCCCCGTGTTCTTGTTGAACTCAATTTAGAGTCACCATCTCAATCCACTGGGCTAATTTCCTTCATAATTTTAAACACTTCACTCAGGTCTCCTCTTCATCTCCTTTAAAGGCTCAGCTCTTTTAATCTTTCCTGATAACTCACCTCCTCAGCCTAGTCACTCTTCTCTGGACCTTCTCTTGTGCTGTTATGTCCTTTTTGTAGCCTGGAGACCAAAACTGCACCCAGGACTCCAGATGAGGCCTCACCAGTGTGTTATAAAGGGTGAGCAGAACCTCCTGTGACTTGTACTCCACACATCAAGGCGCTATATAACCTGACATTCTGTTAGCCTTCTTAATGGTTCTGACCACAATCGGAAAATTGAAAATGACTCCTAATTCCTTCTCATAAGGTAGACTTTTAATTTTCATACCTCCCGTTGTGAATTCCAACCTCACATTTTAGTGTCCTACATGTAATACCTCACATTTACTGACATTAAATTTCATCGGCCACAAATCTGACCAGGTCTGGTCACACAGGACTCCAGATGAGGCCTCACCAGTGTGTTATAAAGCTTGAGCAGAACCTCCTTGGACTTGTACTCCACACATCAAGGCGCTATATAACCTGACAGTCTGTTAGCCTTCTTAATGGTTCTGACCACAATCGGGAAATTGAAAATGACTCCTAATTCCTTCTGATAAGGTGGACTTTTAATTTTCATACCTCCCGTTGTGAATTCCAACCTCACATTTTAGTGTCCTACATGTAATACCTCACATTTACTGACATTAAATTTCATCTGCCACAAATCTGACCAGGTCTGGTCACACAGGACTCCAGACGAGGCCTCACCAGTGTGTTAGAAAGCCTAAGCACACATCAAGGCACTATATAACCTGACATTCTGTTAGCCTTCTTAATGGCTTCTGAACACAGTTGATAGTGTCAACTCCTAAATCCTTCTCATGAGGTGGACTCTTGATGTTCAGACCTCTCATTGTGTATTCAAATCTCACATTTTTCCTTTCTACGTGTAATTCTTTACATTCACTGATGTTAAATTTCATCGTCCATAATTCTGCCCAAACTTGTGTGCTGTGTGCTATCCAAGTCCCTCTGTGATGATTCTCAATTATCTGCCAATCCCTCTATCTTGGTATCATCTGAAAACTTTATATTCCTGTCCAAATCATTTATATTTATTAAAAAATAGCAGCAACCCCAGCACTGACCCCTGCTGGACACCGCTCTTAACATTGGCCAATTCTGAAGAGGTTCCTTGCACCATCACCCTTGTCTTCCTGTGTATGTGGCAATTCTGCGCCTCTCTACATGCCACACCCTGCACTCCCATCTCCTCTAGTTTGATGCCCACCCTGTCATGTGGCACAGATTAACAAATGCAGATTAATAATCTCGTATGCACCACTTTCGTCGTACCCTTTTGTTACTTCTTCATAGTTTGTAGACCTCCCTCGTCTGAACCCATGCTGACAGTTCAGTGTGTCTTGTGTTCAATTTTGGGTCACTTCTTTAAATGTTAATGTTACTTTCATGTATTATGTCAGGGGTGCCCATACCCTCCCCAAACAAATTTTTCTTTACATCCCTTCTTTAGTCGATATAAATTGGAAGGCTAACTCGATCACTTAGATAGCTCGTGTGTTTGACCGTGCATGCAGGATGACCAGTGTGTTAGAATAAAAGAGATCTCAGACTGGCTGCCCTGTATGTCAATCAAGTGGCAAATGCCATAGGGAGGAAACTGTATATGATAGACTAACATTTAAAAAAATTTTTTTGAATGTAACGCAATCTACGTGCACTACCTTTCCGATCTACCGGTCGATCGCGATCGACGTATTGGGCACCCCTGCATTATGTGCTTTGTTGGTGATGCCTTGGTGATGTTCCCTGTGTTTTGCATGTGATCTCCCGAGAGACGGGGCCACCTGCCAGTCATCGACATGAACCGCCCCTTCACTCTAATCTGGGGCGTCTCCCACAGCTCCTGGTGGTCCTTTGGGAATGTGCTGTGAGAATTTAGTGAGTTCTTGTGTCTTTTTTATGATTTTTTTCCCTTGGGATTTATTGGATGTTTCTACCATTTGCTGTATTTTGGACCATGTCTTGAATTTCTGTTGTTTGCTCACGATTAGCTTTCTTGTTAAACGCCAATCCATTTTGCTTTTGTGCTCCATGGAGCTTCACTGCTATTGGAATAAAGTCGAGGTCGTCTAACTGTGTCCACAGGGTCCATTGTATTCAATTCTTCTTCCCTGCCGTGGCTAATTTCACGATCAAATTGATTCACCAGGAGGTGATGGATGGCATCTCCAGTCTTGACCTTAAAGGGGCCTGGCTAGACCACCTTTGTAGGTGCTTTGTATGAAAGAAATCCATTTCACTGGTGGTCCATACTGTCTAAGAAGTTTTCCACAAGGTGTAGCAATGCAAATACGGTTTTGGCAGGCTACCTTTTTAGATTTTCCTAAATCTTGTTTTATTTTTTGATGTGATCAGAGTTTGTGACGTTCGGCAGCTTCTGTGCCAGCTGAACATTTGCTGTGTGAGGCAACTTTAGAGGAGACGAGTGTAACAGGCACTTTTCACCTTGAATCATCCAGGTGACAGGGGTCTTCCTTAAGCTCGGTAAGATCAGAGCTTCATTTGCATGATGGCACTTATGAGCATGGCGGGGGTCTCATGTCCAATTCCCAAAGGGCCAAACGAGCCACCCAGGGCACCAGCTGCAGTTCTCTGTAATTGCGTTTGGTGAGATGGAAACCATTGTGTGCATACAATGAAATTCGATTGATTCTTTCATCTTCTAATTCGGGACGTTTCATTAGTCAAGTTACTCGACAAGCAGACCAAGACCCCCTCGGAAGGTTAAACAAAGATGGATTGATTTTTATTTTTTAGTTTGTTTTCAGTATTCGATACATGTTGCCAGAGACTTCGAGCCCCACTACACTCTTCTTAAAGGCCATGTGGAATGTGGAAGGGTTATTAATAAACTTGTTTTTACATCGGCCGTTCAGACATTTTGCCCATAATTAGTACATGAGTGATTATTAAAAAAGCAAGAGGCGAGTGCTTCATAAAATCTTCTTTTCCTTTTCAGGTTTCTGACTAATCATGGCGAAAGCGTATGAATTTAATTGGCTGAAACCGGTGCAGCAGTTTCTGCAAGATGGAACACAGTTTGACCGATACGAAGAGGTAAGGAAAAAAAAATCGACTTGCATTAACCACCATACGCTCGTGCCAGGGGACAGTGGCAGTGCCACCACCGAGTAGTGATTAGGGACCAACAAAGGAAATGAAAAGAGTCAATTACAACCTCCCTACCACCACTATGAGGGAATGCTAGTCATTTATTAAGAGAAAATAATCCAAATTAAAGAGGTGGGCTTCTAGTAGTTTCTTGAAGTGTTCGACTCTACTGGCCTAGCATATCTCTAATGTCACTTCTGTGTCATATCTGCTGGTGGCTTCCAGGCCATCCACCATGCCAGTACGCGGTACGCAGGGTCCCATGGGGTCTTCAACTGCCATGCAGATGGTCTCTCTGCACACAGTGGCGGGCAAAAAGTCTTCAATCCCATAGAAAGTCACCCTAATTGTCTGCATGACCAAAGACTTGTCCACATATTTATCCATCCAGTGTTTTGAGGTGTGAACTCTTCGGTTGTCCGAAGTCCAAATCCAACATTTGCTGCAGATGTTGTGAATAAAGGCGCTATATAAGCGTCCGACCCAGCACAGATTCACACTGAGGCACGTGTAAATGGAACAAATCTTTTATTTTTCTTCACCTGTGGGGCACGTCTTCCCCGTGAACCCCACAGGCAATACACAGTCCCAAGCACTTAAACACAGTCCACACTCTTCCCCTGAGGGGCACGTCTTCCCCGTGAACCCCACAGGTATAACACAGTCCCAAAGTACCTTGTTGTCCAGACAGCAATCCTTCCGCTGGCACCACCACTCCTCTCAGGCAACCTCATCCTCTTCCCCCCGATTCTGGCCCTGAGTAGTGGTTGCTGGCTTCTTTTATGGCCCTCCCGGGAGTGCTCCTGGTGCTTGCTCACCTGTTCCCAATTGCACTCCCGTGTGGGGCCGATGATTAGACCAGCTGGGCTTAACGATCTCTGCCACGCCCCCTGGCGGCCATCCCAGGTCCCCACAGGGTTGAGAAGAACTCCATCTCCCATGAAACCGTGCGGGAAACTGAGGCATCATCATCAACCAGGGAGGCTGCCACCAAGCGTCCCGGAGGAGGTACTGAGGAGTCCATGGCTGCTCACCCGGAACATAAGCAGAAGGGACGTCCTGGCCAGGCAGGGGACCCGGCAGCCCATTACAATGTTTAACTGAAGAAGTCAAACCCCAAACTCGATGCTTGCCTAAGCACTTACACCTCTGTGCTTACACAAATGACAAATGAATCACAAAGGTGACAGTCATAATTAAACATAATGAGGTCCTACTTGGGAGTCCTTTCTGTTTATATATATAAAAAGCCCCCTTTGTAAGGCCATAGTCTTTGTTGGACAGTCCCAATGAAGACAAAGGTGTATCTACTGATGTGAGAAACACACTCACTGAAATGCACAAGGCAGGAAATGGCTACCAAAAAATATCACAGAGTCTGAATGTCCCGTTGCCATCATCCAAAAGTGAAAGGTTCATCACAGCACCTCGACTCTGACCAGAACTGGCCGTCCCTCCACACCAAACATCAGAGCGAGACGTTGACTGGTGAGTGTAGCCATTGAAACTCCAACCGTCACTCTCAGAAGTCTGCAGTGCTCTTTGGCTGACACTGGAGTGAAGTTATGGGGGTCCATAATTTCAAGACCTCTCCTTAAAACAGGCCTCTATGGGAGGTTTAGCAAAGAATTAAGCCATTCCTTAAGAAGGTCCACATGAAAGCACATCTGGCATTGGCTACAATGCATGAGAAAGACCCCAGTTAAGATGCAGGA
Organism: Erpetoichthys calabaricus; assembly: GCF_900747795.2. Taxonomy (NCBI): domain Eukaryota; kingdom Metazoa; phylum Chordata; class Cladistia; order Polypteriformes; family Polypteridae; genus Erpetoichthys; species Erpetoichthys calabaricus. The sequence goes on along the minus strand of NC_041408.2, from coordinate 5,080,446 downwards.
CAAGGTTTCAGGGTCAGATGAGACCAAAAGAGAACTTTTCAGCCCGATGTCAATGAGGGATGTGTGATGTAAAACTAACACTGCCCAGAACCCAAGAACGGCAAAATATGGTGGTGGCAACAACATCGTCCTATGGGGATGTACTGGGACTGCGAATCTTGTCAGAGTTTATGGGACAACGGATGGACACAAATATGACACAATGTTGCAGGAGAACTTGTTCCAGCCTGCTATAAACCTACTTTGGCTCAGGAGAAGATTCATCTTTTAACATGACAATGACCCTAAGGCCAAAGTGACACTGGGAGATCCCACAAACAGAAAGGTGAACATTTTAGAATGGCCAAGTCAAAGCCCTGATCTTCACCCCAATTGAGAATCTGCATCACTCTTTGAAAACGACCGTCCCACCAAACTAGAGGGTCTCCAGAAAGAATAGGGAAGAATCCCTTGTGAACAATGTGGAAAACTGGGACCGGTTTACCTACCCCAAAAAGAATGAAGGCTGTTATTGCACCAAAGGGGCAAAGTGTGAATGTGTAGGCCTCAAATCCTTAGGCAAACACTTGATTATGACTTTGGAAATGTATTGTTACAGCAGAAGAGTTCACATTCAAAATACGGAATGGATAAATACGTGGACAAATCTATTGTCACGCAGAAAATTAGGATGACGTTCAAGGGGATTGAATACACCACTGTATCTCGTAACATCCCACAGAACGTATTGCCTAGCGGCGTCCTTGCTCCTTCAGTCTTCCTATTGGCCAGGCACTGACCGGGCACCCGATGGCACCGAACTTAAAAGTTATGCCACTTCTGAGCCTGGCAGTGTCCTCATGACTTGGGTCAAGGATCAGTCCAGATCCAGCAGAGTGCTCTGGAATAAAGATGCCAAGCGTCCACTAGTGCCGAAATGCCCTTGGAATGAGGAGATGATGGAGATGAAGGAGAGCGAATGTGAAATACTTAACCAGTCCATTTTTTTCCTCTCCTCCTTTTTTCCAGGACCCCTTTGTGTTTGAACCTAGTTGCCTTTTTAAAGTGGATGAATTTGGTTTCTTCCTGACATGGAAAAGTGAAGGAAAGGTAAGAAGTCCCATCTTGTTTTTTTTTTTTTTAATAAAAGTGGCAGATGATCTGAACAGTCTCTCATAATTGATCACATTGGGTTAAACGGGTTGCCACACCATATTAAGTATTAGACGAAGAGGGGAGGGAGAAAGTCCCACTGAAATGAGGGCACCCCTCTGCTTGCTCTCTCTCTCTCCCTCTCCGTCGTGACCCCCACAGGATCTGCCCAAGATGGATGCCTCAAACCATCAGGGAGCAGTGACCCCTGCTTACGTCTGACTAGTCTTATCTGTGAGGACTTGGTGGGGCGATACGCATGCTGCAAATAAAAACGAGGAAGATTAGTTACACGGTCGTCTGACTGAGTACCCTCCAGGTGTCTCGAAATGAGAGGAAATAAGACGGAAATAGAGCATCATGGGAAAAGAGGAGTGGGGAGAACCAAGGAGAAAATAAAAGAGGAGATTAAGTGAAAATACGAAGGGAGAGGATTAAAAGATTATCCGATTATCGAGTCCCAGGGGAGGGTGTCAGACCAGGCTAGGAATGAGTTTTACTTTCATTTGTACTTTGAAACAGCATGAAAATAAAAGGAAGAAACAGGCAGATGAGGGTGGTGATGATCTGGGGGAGGTCAAATGTAGGACAGTGGTCTTGAATGCTTGGCTTTTGATGCTGTCTTCTGTCAGATGTTTCCTAATATGGGCAGCCACTTGAAACGAAGGGGAGACGAACTTCCTTTGGTCTCCTGACTGTGGTGAACACTTTGTTGCTTAAGCATAGAGTGACCCCTGTTGCTGTGTTGCCCACCCTGTATAAGACATACGCATATATTTAGCAGAGAAATGTGGAAGAAATAAATTAGAAAAGTATTAAAGAAAGACATTTTGTCCTCAGCTAGGACCTCTTTGAGTTTTTAAAATAGTTAATCAACCTGAAGAATCAGGCAGGAGGAAGCTCCTCCGTGGTGCCTTTAATTTCTCTTCATGAAGAAGGATACGCTCCATCACAGCGGCCCAATGGAATGGTCACTAAGCAAAGTTACACATTTATAGACAATTGAACGAACATAAGGAGCTGAGCTAATGCTTAACGTATCATCTTACATATCTTCACTCTGATTGGTTAAAAGACAGGCGATGTTTTCAGCAACTTAACGTACCCCAAAGCAAAAGTCTTATTCCACTCGATTCTTTATCCCACCAGGTCAGGTCTTATTCTTTTATGGAAACTGTGTACATGACAATTATTATTCACCATCATCTGGAACATTATGTCTCCTTGTTGCTCACACACCCTGGCTTGCTTATCTCTTTGTGCTCCTTCTAAGATAAATGCTGGATATTAATATGGACAATAGGTGCATTCCCCTTAAATAACTATGGGACCCCTTTGATAACCATATTATTCCCTCACAGAAAATATTCATATGAGTGGGTGCATATGCAGTGCCTTCTTCATCATCATCATCTTCTTCTTTTTCTTCTTCAGCTTTTGCCATTTCTATCTGGGGTTGATTAGCCTGATCAACCTTCTGCCGACAGACCCATCCTGTCAGTCAGACTGTTCTCCTTCAGATCTTCTTTTACTTTATCCATCCTCTTCCCCTGGACTTCCACTCCCATCACTCATTTTCATTGTGTCTCCTCATCCGTTCCACTTCACCCTACTTTAGTGTCCTTTCCAATTTTGCTGTACCTCTGACTGCCTCATTTCTAATTCTTTCCTTTTTTTTGTAACTCGACACATGCGTCTGAACCTTCTCATTTCTCATCCAACTTCTTCTTATGGCCGTGTCTCAGCTCAATACATCATTGCTGGTCTTACCGCCATCTGAAAACCCTGACCTTTAACCTTTGCGTTAATTCTTCAGTCACACAACACTCCTGATATTTTCTTCCTATTGTTCCATCCACACATTCACTCTGTGTTTTATCTCCACATCTGATTCTCCATCTTGGGCTGCCACTGATTCTAGATATGTAAAACATGCAGTGCCTATAACAAGGAGTCACCACTTTTGTAAGTTTTCTCATTTCTTTGTTATATGGCATTGGTCTGCAGTGAATTTAATTTGGATATTTCGACGCTAATGTGTCAAACGAGTTGCAGTCATGCCATTTGCCTCAAGTGTGGATGAGCACACATATGGTATGTGAATCAGCGTGGGGTACAAACTGTACGGCAGCATGTTACCCTGAAGACAGGCAGGGCTGGATGGATGATTGACAGCAAAATATCACAAAGTTACGCTGAGCTCGGCATCCTATGAGCCCCCTGGGACAAGTCTAGGAAGGTTCAAGAAGCACCCAGAGGCAGTCATGTTAACAGATTGCAGTCTGTATTAGATATAAAACATTCAGGCTTTTCTATTCACAGTTTAACATTAGACATTCATTTTCTGCAGAACATTAAACATCATTGCTACCCTGATGTCTGTTGGAGTCGTTAATTTGTAATAAGCAAACGCAGCCTTCAATCTGCTATGAATAAGCAAGCTGAACATTAATTAAGCCCCAGTGCTTTGGCCGTTTTTATTCACATTGCTTCTATTTTTTAGCATTTCCGACTTAGCTTGACCTACATAAAAGTTGCCAAGTAAGCATTCCTTTATGGGTTTTTTTCTAGAAACAGAACTTCCAAATATAAAAAGTGAGTTTACTGAAAATCACTCCTAGCTTCTCAAACAACAAAGCTAAAAAATGAAGAAGATGTTAGCCCGGTATAGCATAGAAAGGAAGGATATAAAATAATAAAAAGAATCGGTAGTGATTGAAACATGAAACATCCTCCACTGCAAGCCCCCCGGGTCTGTTTTTTTTAAACAAGTCCTCCGTGCAGAAGCCATAGTGTTGTATCAACTGAAAAGTTTTCCTTCAAAGGGAATCTGACACTCCTGTTAAATGAAGAAAATGGAATACTTTTAATTACCGGTCATACAGACCTGTCTCTCCTAAATCCTGGAAAAAATACAATCCATGTGGCTAATTTTAAAAATTGCATTCATATTGTCACCAAAAAACGTCTTCACACTTGGAATAGATAGATAGATAGATAGATAGATAGATAGATAGATAGATAGATAGATAGATAGATAGATAGATAGATAGATAGATAGATAGATAGATAGATAGATAGATAGATAGATAGATAGATAGATAGATAGATAGATAGATAGATAGATAGATAGATAGATAGATGTGAAAGGCACTATATATTAGATACGCAGATCTAAATAACCCCACATTTCCTCATCTTGTCTGATTTTTTCTTTTTTAGGAAGGCCAAGTTTTAGAATGTTCTTTGATCAACAGCATTAGAACTGGATCAGCTCCCAAGGTAAGCACTTCAAAAGATGTTTAATGAACATATTCAAATCTGCTTTGTATGAAAGTTCATTTTATCCACAAGTCTACATACCGTTGACATTGCGTGCTGTTTCTGGGGTATAGTAATTTATTATTTATATCAGAATTGCTGAAAAGTGCTGTAGGCGATGATCTGTATTACTGACTTATGGTCGTCATTTGCGGTTTCCAATGGATATCAAATCTTTATTATTGCTGACGAGCCATACATTAATAATCCTAATTTTTCCGTGTTTTGCATTTCTCTCCCACCAGATTTCCCTCTTCCCTAATATATATTTGTATAATTTTTTTTTTGTTTTTTTATTGTACAGGACCCCAAATTAATAAGTGCATTGGAAGCTGCTGGGAAACTTGACAATGACTTGGAGGGGCGCATCGTGTGCATCTGCAGTGGCACAGACCTGGTCAACCTCAACTTTATTTATATGATAGCAGACAGTCCCGAAACAGCTAAGGTGGGTTTTCAGAAGCCTAACAGAAAGCCACCTTCTCACATGTGTGAAGCCTTCGCTCTTTATTCAAAAATATGAGGTGTATATTTTAAAAGTCCACAAAGAACATGGAGCACATTATTTTTATGTGTTGCCTCTTCCATCTATGGAAAAAAGTAAGTCCTCCCTCGGCTCTAATAGCTGGCATTGCCACCTCAAGTCAGCGCCTGCTGTAACTGCCCACCACTCACTGACATCATCTGGTTTAACATTTTTCACACTCCTCCATGCAGTTGTGTGATGTTTGAGGGGTGTCTAGAGCATACGTGGCCCGTTTCAAATCCCCCCACAGGATCTCAATGGGATTCTGGTCTAGTTTTTCACTTTGGCTATTCCAGAACCCTCCATTTCTTTGTTTTCTGCCATTCCTTGATGGGTTTCCTGTCATGTTGCAAAGATCCACTTTCAGTAGAACTTGAATCTTCTGACTGATGTATCTCACTTTATCCTCAAGGATTGTGGGAGACCATCAGTCAGAATGAGCATCAGAGGCCCCTCATTGTACCCTCTGATACAATGAAGAACACCCAGTGGACCACTGTGTGACGATGAGCTGCCCAGACCCTGATGCAGTGAAGCAGCCACAAACAATTGCTGGCTTGTTCTTCTGGCCAATTGCAATCTTTGGTTTTTCACCCAACATGTCTACTGGTACTGTAGTGGCCAAATGACTCTTATCTTTGCCTTGTTTGTCCAAAGCAAGTTGTTCCAGATGTCCCGGTCTTTGCCTAGGTCTTCATGGACTAATTTAGTCTTGCCATGATGTTCTTCCTGACACAGCTACCATGTAAAATCTAATTTGTGCAACCTCTTTCTAATCGATAGTGGCAAGAGCTACCTGGTGGTTCCATGATGAAATTCTTAGGTTCTCAGAGTCTTCTTTCAGCATTTGGTGTTCTGTTCTCAGGCTGAACTGGCTGGGGTGGCGTGGCCTGAAACAGTCGGATAGAGCCGGTCAATCCATTGGGTGATATAGGCGGCCGCCTAGGGCGCTGACACCCAAGGGGTACTGATCATGAAAGTTAAGGGGTGTGCACTCCATTGATTTAACTCAAGCGATGCACACTCTGGACAGCGAGGGGCTCCATATGGGCTTTGTCCAGCACAGCAGTCATTAGTACTTTGAAATCTTGTCCACTTATAGATGATCTTCCAGACAGTGGAAGGGTTGATTTTCCAATTGTTTGGAGATCTTCTGAAGTCCCCTTTCCAGACTCCTAGGCATCGCTAACCTCAGCGAGCTCTTCAGATCTCGGCATGGTTATAACACACACTTCCACAGCAAAGAGAAAACCCAAATGAAATATCTGAGGTGTCAGTAGGACAGCTTCAGGGAGGGACTTCTCTTACTGATGTTCTGACCACATGCTCCTCATTCTAATCTGAGGTATCTGAGGTAGTGATAAATGGAGGGATGAACTTATTGTTTCCACATGTGAAGTTTTGTTTATGCAGTGGACTGCAAAACGTAAATGTGGCACGATGCATGTGATATGATTGCAGTGTTATCTTGAGGTACCATTTAAATGAAGATATCAAATCTTGATATGTACACATGTGTTACATTTCATGGGGTGTACTTTCTTTTTCACACGACCATATTGTAGCAGACTAAAAAAAACCAGCTAAGATTCACACCGCACAGTTTCTGGACGAACAGTCAGAATAACACTTAATTGTAGAGAGCATAAAGCTGACTCAGTTCAATGAAGTGAGATCCATTAGTCTGTTGGAGCCTCATATTTATTACAGAATTTTTCGATGGGAACACCAGGAATGCACCCGGCCTTGGCCCGACTCACACACACCGGTAATAAAACAGAAATCGAAGAATGTGTTAAACAGTAATAAACAGACTATACCTACACAAACTAAACAATCCCACCCCAGTTCCTTTTACATAGATATACAATAAACACGAATTCCACAATAACAAAAACTGCGCACACGATGAAGTCCATAAAAAACGGCAACTGATGAAATGAAACGATGGTGGTAGATAGTCCAGAGTTCAGCTCGCTGTATGTGAATGTACAGGTCAGTCCTACCAGGATTTCCTGAAATGGGATCAGGAGCGCTCCTTTCTTCATAGGTTGACAACCAATCCTCATACAGTCCTCATGTAGCAGGAAGACACCAGACCGTCCATACATCGAAACGCGAGATGATTCAAGACAAGAATGAGAATCCACAGGCATTGAACAGGAAGGCAACTTCAAACACGAAACAACGAAAGAATTCCTTTTCTTTCTGTTGAACTGGCCTCCTTTTAAATCTCATGCTGGCCTCCTTGTCCCCAGCAGCCCCTGCACCCTCAGCAGATGACCAATCACAGCCACTGCAGGGACTGCTCGGAGTTAAAGTTTCTTTACCCAGTAGCGCCACTACAATTTTTATGTTTGAATGCCAACATAATGTTATACAGGGTGGTGCAGGGAAATGGGAAATGAGTGTTCGCTATGAAAGCCTTTTATAAGAATGGCGACAGTGTGAGTGCTGCGCAAAGGGAATTTCGGTGTCATTACCAGTTAGGACGTCACAATTGTGTCCCGCTTCTAGCGAGCGCAGATTCAATAGAGAGAGAGAGACAAAGTCGAGTCAGAAGCGGGGCCTCCATCTGGTGGTCTCGTTGAAGCCGCCTGCTTTATCCCTTCAAATGCAGCAAGGAGCCAGTGCTGATCCCAGCAGCGACAGACACAAGGCAGGGTGCCAGACCATGTTGGTGGTACGCCTGGACAATGTAAGGCCTCTTTGGACTTTCCATGACAAAAAAACAAAAACAAAATCCCGAACCTTCCTTTACTGAAATGAAGGAGCGGGATTATCCCATCTCTAGACACTCCTATTAATATATAAAAGAGACTAAATAATGATCAAGCAAAAAGCTCATGCCATTCCCCCCAAGAGGTGCGTTTTAATTTCACATAAGCGACACCTGCGCCTGCACCATAAATACGTGTGCCGGCTGAAATGTGACCCTGACGACGTTCTGTTTAGCTTTCCGTTTTCTGTTTTGTCAACATCAACATGTGATGGATGACTTGTTTATGGAAAGTGGGGGCGTTTTTTTTGGAAACATTCTTAGTTTGGTGACAAACGAACTGCTGCCGGTCACACATTTGTCAAGCGCCGTCCCTACAATCAGCTTGGGGCAGCAGATAACCACAAATGGGAGCCCGCAGGGTCTGCAGCCGTTGATCTCATAAAGAAGAGGGGTCTGCACGGCACATCGTGGGACAATGCAAAAGAGTCAAAGAGCAAATCCTGCGCTACTTACACTAATGTTTTCATGGTAAAGTTTAAAGTCGTAATGCACAACAAACAAATGGAAAAAAAAATGACTTACATTTACATTTACATTTACATCATTTAGCAGACGCTCTTATCCAGAGTGACTTATAACAGTGAGAGCGACTTACAACAGTGAGAGCGACTTACCTGGATTATTAAGCATGCATCGAGACATGATATATGAGCATTGAGTTCATAAAGTACCATAGAATTGCGCCAACTGTGAACATAAGAAATTTGACAAGTGGTAGGAGAGTTCATAAAGTACCGTGGAATAGCGGCACCTGTGAACATAAATAGAACAGTGGCACCTGTGAACATAAGAAATTTGACCATCATGTGGAGAGTTCATAAAGTACAGCAAAACAGAGCAATGTGTGAATATTAGAAATTTGAGGAGCAATAGGAGAGTTCTTAGAGTTCAGTAGAATTGTGCCACCTGTGAACATTGACTTAGTCCTATAGAGTAGCCTTACCTGTGAACATAAGAAATTTGATAAACAAAAGTAGGAGCACTCATAAAGTACCATAGAAGAGCACCACCGGTGAACATAAGAAATTTGACGTTTGAGAGGAGAGTTCATAGAGTACAGTAGAACAGAGCCACATGTGAACGTTAGAAATTTGAGGAGCCCAAGTTATGTCCCAAGTGATGCTAATCGCACCTTTTCTTTTGCAGCTCTGGAAGGAAGGTTTATCATCTGCGATTCACAACTTTAGAGCCAACAATGTCTGCCCGATGACTTGCTTAACAAAGCAGTAAGTGATAATGAACTGTGACTTTTGTAGTCAACAAGGTGGACGTTTCAAATAATCTCATTTTTCTTGTTCTTTTTTTAACAGTTGGATGAGGTTATCATTTTTGACCAATACAAATGGCAAGATCCCAGTCAGAAGGTAAGGAATTCCTTGTACATTCCTAAAGAGTTGTGAATTCGTTTTTCATTTTACGACCGTTTTACAAGAGCAAAGTGGACCTGTGGGCAATTCTTTTTGTCCATACATCCGGTAGCAGGAGAGGGTGCCACTTTAATACCCCTTCTCACTTTTACTAACGGCACAAATATAAATACGGGAGAGCACAAAGTACAAAGGGAAGGACAAATAAAACATGTACCTGACTGTCCCCCCCCCCCAACTCTGGTTGAGCCCGTCTCTGAAGTCTTGTCCCCATGGCCATTTGTTCCTTTAACCGGCACCACCAGGGTGCTCCCTTCTTCCCTGTTTATACTCCTTACTCCGCTGGTCTGTCTTCGTCCTGATAACGATACTTTGACCCAACACTCCAGCAGACTCTCTGTCAGTGCTTCGGCGTGGCGTGTTGCTCATCCATCCCTCTATTATCTAAACACAGGGTCACAGGGGTCTGCTGGAGCCAATCCCAGCCAACACAAGGCAGGAACAAATCCCGGACAGGGCGCCAGCCCATCGCAGGGCACACACTCACACACCAGGGACAATTTAGGATCGCCAATGCACCTAACCTGCATGTCTTTGGACTGTGGGAGGAAACGCACGCAGACACGGGGAGAACATGCAAACGAACCCAGGTCTCCATACTGCGAGGCAGCAGCACTACCACTGCGCCATCGTGCCACCCGCATGCTGCTCAGTGAATGTGAATTCTATTTTTCAGGGCACTGATGTATGATGATGCTACCCTACTTTTTCTCATGGTCCCCACCCCATGGATAGGCTAACAACGTTAACAAGTTAAATAAGAAAGAGACGAATTGTTTTTAAATCTGCTACTGATGTATATTTCCGTCAGACGTTATAATTGGAGTAGTTAGATTTGCCGTCCTGTTGATGGTGAAGGTAGATTGCTAATCTTGTTATTCTCATTAAATTCCCTCTCTGTCTGTCTGTGATTTGCAGCCCAGTGCCACACAGTAATAAACTTCTTGTCATTTTATTTCTGCAGCATAACCAGAACATTTGCTTCAGGAAAGACAGAAAAAGTCATTTTTCAGGTGCTCAAAGAACTAGGACTTCCCAGCGGAAAGGTAAGATAAATGAGGAGATAAGGAGGGCAGCCATCAGCGGATGGCACTGGCGGCAGAGGGGGAGGCGGTGGAGACAAACTGTGCCCTGCATAAGACCGAGCCCGAGTCTGCTTTATAAAGTGACCTCCGTGACAAACAAACAAACGTTATTCTGCCCTTTTCGGTAAATTTATGTTGTACGGATTTGTTTTCCTATTGATTCATTCTATTCTTGGAACCAACTAATTGAAATTCATGACTACAGATGGAGGGATCGAGACGGGGGCTGCGTGGTTTTATTCACTGGTTTTGTTTCCACTTTTCTCCTGAGCTTTCAGTTTGCAATCCTGTAATGTTATTCGGTGCAAAGAAATGCGTCCACGCCAGTTGCAGCTCGTCAGATTTGGTTTAGTCATGTGATTCTCTGGTACTTGGAGTGTCATGAAACTGTGAATTACATTTGGCTTCTTTAGTAGACGCCTTCATCTAAAGCAGGGGTTCTTAACATTTTGATGACTCCAGACCCCCAATGGATTGTCCAATACGGTCCCATACCCCCTTTACTTGACTGTCGAAATAATCCTCACCATTCCTTATATCAGTTGCCAGAACGAATGGCGGTGTGCAGTCGCCACCTTTATATACAATGCAAAACGCGCTTCTAGAGTCTTCGAGATACATACATTGCCAATAAACGAGTAAATACACGCTTGTTCAGTAAATATACATTTATTCAATTTAAATATAAAAATTAAAACGTATTAAATTTAAATGTAGAATTAAAGTTGTAGTAAATACACACGTGTAAAATTAAATACAAGCATTTGCAGGAAATGTCAAATGTTCTCGAAGATTCTATCGCGTTCCATTCACGTACTACCCAAGTATAAATTAATATATTAAATAAAATAAATACCAGTACCCAGAGATCGAGTCCCATACCCCCAAAGGGTATGGATACCCCCGGTTAAGAACCCCTGTTCTAAAGTGATTTAGAAATCTCCACAGCCAGAAGCAAGATCCCCAGTATTATAAAATAATTGCAAACATTAGAGTGAAAAAAAAACAAAAAAAAAAAACCAGGTTCTAATTTATGGGGTCACCATTGTCACATACAGTGTGTCACAATGGAGCGAAAGAATAGAAAAATGGCGTGAGACTTCGGAAAGTCTTTCATGGAGGTTTTTGATTTCGTTTGCTGTTGTCCAGCGTCCCATTCCACCAGAATTTTTTGTTTTCTCCCCCCGAAAACATGAAATTGAAATTATTTCTTGCCTACCAATACATAACTACACGGGGTAAGTAACGTATAAAAAATGTCACATTTAGGTGGAGTATTCCTTGAAAAAAGAAAATCCCCAACACACCACACCTCAAGTGTAAAATATTTTCTGTTTTTTAAATTCCTGGCTGTCAAAAAGGTGCAATTAACTGATTTTGTTTTCTTTTTTTGCAGAATGATGAGATTGAGCATTCAGTTTTTACTTTTCAAAAATTTTATGCACTGACACAAAAGATCTGCCCTCGGACTGACATAGAAGAACTTTTTAAAAAACTGTAAGTATGTAATGTAAATAAATGAAGAGCCATATTGTATATATATATATATAGGGTTAATGCTTGCCATAATGTGTGTGTGTCTGTAAATTGTGACCACTAGTCAGGTCATTTTCACACATGAATTGTCCACCACACAGTGCTGACCTTAAGTGTTTTTGGTTGTGGTCTTGCGACCCACTGCTACCCATTTGAGTTCATTGGCCAGCCACAGAAGGCAAGTGAAGAGTTGTCCCCACTTGGTGAAACGAGCAGGATGACAAGAGCGGGGTGGGATGGAGTGTCCTTCTAAGGTGACATGAGCATAGTTTGAAATGGGGAAAAAATATCACGCAGGACTGACAATCACTTTGGAGGTCAGCAGTACCTGAAGCACCCACTCATGACCCACCAACAGCAATCCCCAATCCAAAACTGGCTTGTTACCCAGTGGTTGAGAAATACGGCTTTACAGTGGAGGAGAACTGATGTCACTTCTGGTTAGGATGTCGCCAGCTACGTCTCTTTCACGTCCTTTCCAAAATACATACCCTTCGTACAGGAAGTCGGCATTCAACTGAGACCTGACTTCTGACAGAGAAGAACCTCATCTCCCTTCTGGAAGCTACTTTCAGGTATCAAGAGTCAACAACACGTCACAAGTGACATATAATCTTCATTTTCATTGTCCCTTATACTACTTCAACTTGAACATTAAATGGGATCTCCCCTGGAGCCCTATCCGTTCTTTTTTGACGATAGATAGATAGATAGATAGATAGATAGATAGATAGATAGATAGATAGATAGATAGATAGATAGATAGATAGATAGATAGATAGATAGATAGATAGATAGATAGATAGATAGATAGATAGATAGATAGATAGATAGATAGCGTAGTTGGCAGGATTAGATAGATAGATAGTGTGAGAAAGGCACTATATAGCGCCCGTCCTGGCACAGACTGACACAGAGGCACGTGTAAAATTCAATCAAGACTTTTATTTTTTCCAGCTGGAGGGCACGTCTTCCCCGTGAACCCCCCAGCCACAATACAGTTCCAAAAGCACTGAACCCACAACACGCAATCCTCCACCTTGGCACCACCACTCCTCCCAGGCAACCTCGTCCTCTTCCTCCCGATTCTGGCCCAGAGTGGTGGATGCTGGCCCTTTTTATAGCCCACCCGGAAGTACTCCAGGTGCTTGATCACCTGTGGCTAATTGCAGTTCCGGGCGGGGCTGTAGAGATGTCCAGATTGGCTCAGGGATCCATGCAGCACTCCCTGGCGGCCACCCCAGATCCCCCCAGGGTTGTGGAGAACTCCATTTCCCATGAAGCCCTGCGGGAAACTGAGGCACCATCGTCACCCAGGGATGCTGACACCAAGCATCCCGGGGGAGGTACTGAGGAGCCCATGGCTGCTCAGCCACCCGTCACGATAGATAGATAGATAGATAGATAGATAGATAGATAGATAGATAGATAGATAGATAGATAGATAGATAGATAGATAGATAGATAGATAGATAGATAGATAGATAGATAGATAGATAGATAGATAGATAGATAGATAGATAGATAGATAGATAGATAGATAGATAGATAGATAGATAGCATTTTCTACAGAGATAGTTGGATCTCTAACTTTCTGATTTCCTATCCAGAGTCAGTAACAGACCTCTAATGATCACCAATGGTACTGCTACTGTAGACACATAAATAAATGTAAGTACGGTAAGACAGATCAATCAAGATGGCACAAGAGAAGAGAGAGACTAAGGTCAAGTTCACACTTTTACATTTTCCTGCATTATTTCCTTGACCTCGTGTTACAGGTAATCCTCCTGATCCCTTGCCTTCCGCGTTTCCGCCATGTGTTTGTGACAACAAAATGGATGTGGTTGTACTCCCTTTATCGCCTCCTCCTGGTTCTGCTTTTCTCATGGTTTCCATTCACTTGTGTGAATTCTCACATAACTACGGGAGTGAAAATCACAACAAAAACCCACCACGTGGCACAAAATGTTTTCTGTGCTTTGGTCTGGCAGGAGGAAGCCGCGGTTGCTGCGCAGGAAGGCTAAGTGCTGAGCTGTCGCACACGGCTATTCTTTTTAAAATGGACGAATCTCTTAATTTTGCTCTTTTTTGTGTAAACCACATTATTACGTGTGTATAATCGCAAGACACAGATCAGTTCTCATGGACGTATTCGGTGAGTTTTTCAGCATACCTCCATGCCCTATAGCTTCCAATGTAAAGCTCCAACATGGACAGGATATTTTTAAAAATTTGTAGGAAGCACTTAACTATAGAACCCAATTTTGTCTTGCAAATTCTATATAAATAGTGTTTGTGAAGAAGTTCCTTTGACCGAACTTACCCTTGTAACAGAGGTGTCAAAATCCCAGCACAGCTCCACCATTTTTGTTCCTGATTTATCCTCGTACTACAATGACTATTAAGCGCGTTATAATCCCTGGGCAGACCAGAAATAGGACTTCAGGACTCTTACTTTTACTTATTAATGTCATTAAATCCCCCCCCCAGTGTTGCACCCGAACACCTGTGTGATCTTCTTGGCATTATTGCAGCTCCTGAGAGTCCGGCTTGTATTCCCGATGTCTGCTTTGCTCACCTTCAGTCGGTTGTGTAAACCCATACTGGAGGTCAGGCGGGTTTTCCTTTGCGTATTTTACCCTTTTTGTGTTTGGTGTTTCCTGAATACACAAGGATGCTTGTCGATAAAAAAAAATCAATGGGAAAGCACCTGGAAGTACTACTAACATCCTTAAACTCTAACTGCTGTTGTAGCTGATTTTTTGTTAACTTTTCTTTTTGCTTCACTAAGCATTACTGTAGTGATGATAATAATAATAATAATAATAATACTTAACATTAGAGGTAATCCCAATATAATAAAGTGGAGATTGTTGTAATATTTCATTAATGAAGTAGACATTGTGTTCAGTGTGTAACAAAATCTTTTTTTCTAATGCATTTCTTTTCAGCAATGGCGACAAAACCAATTATTTAGAAGTAGACCAGTTAGTCAGCTTTCTGAATGAAGTAAGCTTTTTTCATTCATTAACTTTCCCTGCTCTTTCCTTTCTTTTCCTTGCATGCCTTAATCGTGTACCTCCTGTTGTGGTCGTCTGCTTCCCTCTGTCTCCCCGTATTAATGTTTTTTGAACATCCAGGTGCGGGGAAGCCCCCTTTGTGTCGTATTAAGGTGCTCCTGTTATGTAACGCGCTTGGCGTTTCTCGGGCGTGATGCTCTAAGCGGTTAAATCAGGGGTTCTCAACCTTAAGCTGCCCAGAGACATTGGAAGGTCTTCTGTGTTGTTTTTGGGTATTTTAAATCATCAGTGTGGGTTTGACATCTGGGACCGAGTTGTGTGAAAAAATATCAACAATGACAATATAGACTTGTCATGACTCAGTGCCCTTGTGATGCCCGGGTTGCCCACAGCTGGCGTACTCCTCTTGAACCCTGTGAAACATAGCCGGCCACAGACAGACTCAACAACGCAGTGTCCAACACACACACGTTTATTTACCGCAATTATTTACAAATAACTATTTACAGTTCACAGTCCTTGGCTCCTTTGGCCGCCTCCACTCCTGTCCCGCAAGCTCCGTCCTTCTTCCACCCGACTCCGGCTCGTTGATTGGAGTGAGGCGGCCCCTTTTATCCTGTCCCGGATGTGCTGCAGGTGCCTGGTGATGGACTTCCAGCAGCACTCCCCAGTGTCGGAAGTGCTGCCCTTGCACCCGTAAGCACTCCGGGTGTAAACCATCCCTAGTCTGTAAGCACTTCCTGGGGTCCTGGATCAAGGACCGGACAGGTACACAGGGAACAGAAGTGCTGCTCTCCCGGTTCCTCGTTTCTCCAGGCATCCCGGCGGGGCAGGGTTCCTGGCCGTCTATCACAACCCGTAGACGTAAACCGAGGATAGATTTGGGGTAATGAGGACCTAGAAACAGCACCAATGCAAACGGTGCATTGTACTGTCAAACAAAGTATTCCAACAATAACGAAAGTGTGGCGCCAAGTTCCTTCCTCAAATAAATGAACTAAAAATCCACGATTAAACAGAAGTACTAAAACTCAACGATGAAAGCAAGTTTGCTGGCCTCTGTGTTGCACTGCTCCTCACCCTTGGCTTCACTCCGCTCACACGTCTTCAACAGGTTGAGGTCCGAGGTGAATGGCCAGACTGGTCTGAGCTCCTAGAAAGGTAACAGTCGCTCAAATCAGCACTCGTCACAAGAGAGGTATGCAGAAGAGCAGCTCTGAGACGCACAACACGTCAAGCCTTGAAGCAGGTGGGCTACAGGAGCAGGAGACCACACCGGGTGCCACTTCTGTTAGCTAAAAACAGGCAACTGAGGCTAAAATTCACATGGGCTCACCAAAATTGGACAACAGAAGACTGGAGAAATGTCGCCTGGTGTGACAAGTCTCGATCTCTGCTGCGACATTCAGGCGGTGGAGTCAGAATTTGGTGTCAACAACATGAAAGCAGAGATCCATCCCACCTTGTATCAGTGGTTCAGGCTGGTGCTGGTGGTGTAATGGTGTGAGGAATATTTTCTTGGCACATTTTTGGCCCCTTAGTCCCAACTGCAACCTACCTGATTCTTGCTGCTGACCAGGTCCACATCCCTTTATGACCACCATCTTCTGATGGCTCCTTCCAGCAAGGTAATGCGCCATGTCACAAAGCTCACATCATCTCAAACAAGACGATGAGTTCACTGGACTCAAATGGCATCCACTGTCACCAGATCTCAATCCAGTGGCGCACTTTTGGGATGTGGTGGAGCGGGAGATTCGCATCATGGATGTGTGGCAAGTACGTGATGATGCTGTCATGTCAATATGGACCAAAATCCCTTGAGCACCTTGAAGAATTACGGCAGGTCTGAAGGAACTTGGGGTTCCAACCCGGATACAAGCGAGGTGTACCTAATAAAGTGGCCAGCTGTTCTTTTTTTAACTCTTTGAGGGCTGAATATTTTTTTTACCAAAAGCACACAAAGCAATGGTTTCCACACATAAATCAACATAAAACGCCTGTTTCTATGTGCTGTGCCCACTGTTGGCGCATGTTTGGCATCTCTGGCAGCAGTGGGGGCGCCTCGATTGGTCAGCAGGAATGCAAGGTGAGCCGGCAGACTGTGGGTGGTGGTGACGGTCGCAGTGTGACACAATCTGGTTTGTACCTCTTGTCATCGTAAGTGGTGGTCCTCCCATCAGCTACATGAAAGTGTTCAGCTACCACGATCAGCTGGGGACCAATCAGATACGATGCCGGTACCTCACTTTCGTTTTCAATATCCATCTCCGGATCACTTGCATTAAATTCGGAGTCCGACAAATAAGTACGAAATTACGTAAAACATCCATAGAGTATTTTTGCTTAGTACATTCGCTTTGGTCTCTCGCCAGATGTCAATACCGTTTTTAGAGGTTGTTTGCTCTTCGCTGCTCGTGCACCCTTAGGGAATCGAGGTTAAATCAGCAAAGCTGTGTAACTTTCCTTCTAGCAAAGAGAGTTGATCTAAAATGTAAAGGCGAGTTTTGTCACAGTTTATGGCTGATTATCGTCCTCAACCCCTGAATTTTGACAAAAGTCGACATCCGTCCTGAAAGAGTTAAAGTGGTCGAATCTCATAATTTTGCTGTTTTTTGTGTAAACCACATTATTATGTGCGTGTAATCACAAGACACAGATCGGTACTCGTGGGGTGAGTTTTTTCCACTTTCCCTCCGTGCCCAATAACCTCCAATGTAAAGCTCCAGCATTGGCGAGATGTTTATAAAAAACGTATAGGAAGTGCTTAACTTCAAAACATGGTTTTGTCTGGCAAATACGGAGGTGTCAAAATCCCACAATAGCTCCACCATTTTTGTTCCTGATTTGTCCTCGTATTAACAATGACTGCTAAACGAGTTAGAATCCCTGGGCAAACCAGAAGTGGGATTTCAGGACTCCTAGCTTTACCTCCTAATGTCGTTAAATACCCCCCAGCAGTGTTGGTACCCGTGTGGTGTGATCTTCTTGGCTCCCGAGAGTCTGGTTTGTATTCCTGATGTCCTCTTTGCTCTTCATTGTCTTCCTGGCTCATCTTAAGTCGGTTCTGGAAGTCAGGCGGGTGTACCTAATAAAGTGGCCGGCGAGTGTGTATCATAAAGCACAAACCGTTACTTTAATTGCTCTTCGTCTTTAAAACAAACCTGAGCCCCTCCCTAATGAATGCCACGTAATAGCCAGCGCAGTGTGTAATAAAAATCCACCTGGATTGTGCCGTTGGTTCCTTTCTTCAGCTCCATTCTTCTCTTTTCAATTTTTCTGAATACTACAGAAAAAAAT
Source organism: Erpetoichthys calabaricus (assembly GCF_900747795.2). NCBI lineage: Eukaryota > Metazoa > Chordata > Cladistia > Polypteriformes > Polypteridae > Erpetoichthys > Erpetoichthys calabaricus. The sequence goes on along the minus strand of NC_041408.2, from coordinate 5,062,315 downwards.
AAATCGGTATGGTGCTCATTTGTATTCTGCACAGGTGGGATCTCTCCTTCTTGAAATATTTATTCATCTGCCACTTCCAAGAATGGATCAGTGCCTTGGCAGTTGTGTGGGCTCGGGCATTTTTCTTTTTTATTTTTCTCCCTACGGAGAGAATAAGCGCAAATCCAAATTCAGCTGAAAAAGAATTCGAGACGGAGAAGGACGTGCGTTCAGGTGGCCCAAAGGTCTGAACATTTGTACATTTGGTACCCTCGTGTTTTATTGTTGGAATCGTAGAATGTGACATGTGACGCTTTTATCACTTAGCAGCCTCATGAAACAGAAGTGCCACGCGCCCTTGAGGCCAACATAACGTGTGAAGTAAAGAGTTTGGTGAAAATCTCCTCGAGTGTCACCAAAGGAGCATCAATGCGGCCTAACAGCAGTGTGTGAAATTCGAGGTGTGAAGGGGAGTCGGGGTTTCCCATAGCTGACCACTGACATCGTACTCAAGTAAAGAGGACTATCCATTAAATAGAATGATGAGCCACACCTCGAGCTTACGCACTCTGCAAACTCAAAGCCATGCCAGCTTGTACTTCTGAGCAGCACTACATAAAGAAGCCGCTCTCTGGGACACATTGATCTGACTGGGAAAATAGTGAGGAGCGAACACCCCACTGAAATGGGTTTGTCTCGAGTTTGACGAAAGCACAAACTTCTACGAACTCGGACAAAGTGCCTCGAAGTCAATGAGGAGGGAGAATCTGAACTCGTTTTGAGTAGATTATAATGGTGTGGTGGTCTTTAAAGGGTTCTTGAGGGCCAACTTTGCAGAACTGTGGCCAAAAATGTGACCTGAGCTGTGAGACTGCATTGCTAACATCTGTGCACCACCAATCCACCGATGTTAAATCTATAAGAGTCAACAATACAATATTTCTCTCTGTGTCCCCTGAGCTCCTATCACTACGACTGTGATGCAAGGGATCAGCGTTATATAGTCGGGGGGCTGTCACTGTCGCTGCCCAATCTGCACTACATAGAAAGGAAAATAACAGACACAACATGCAATGAATCTACGCAGAACAACACAGCGGTGTGAGAACGGTACTAAAAGTCTGTCTTCGGTATTGAAACCAAAAGTTGGTTTAAGACCCCCACTGGCACCTGGGTGACGTGATGAATAGAGCTTCTTAACAGAGGGGAGATCGAAACACGGCTCTGCAATGCAGCACGGCAGTTTTCCCTGTTAATGGCATCCGCACACTCTAATCGTTTCATCGACCGAGTCCGTCCCAATTGGTGATTTCATCCTGATTTGAGCGACTGTTACCTTTCTAGGAGCTCAGACCAGTCTGGCCATTCCAAGCGTGTCTCCAAGCATGTTCTGAGAAGTAGAAAAATCAATAATAATATTAATAATAATAATAATGACTATTCAGTATCCGTCATTCAAATTCTTCATTGGCACAGAAGGTCAGACAGAAACTTCAGAGTAAAAGAAATGAAATAGGTGCTAAAAAACACTATACATCTGATTGGATTTATCCTTATGTGCCAACCTAATCAGAAACAAATGGCCAAGCAACATCAAAATGGGATTTATGAAGGGTGAGGGATAGCTAAAAAAATAAATACAAAATTAAAAAAGCCGTCTGTAATAGGAGACGCACAAGTAGTTCTGCTGCCTCCCTGGGCCTTTCTACTCGCAGCCATCACGACTCCATCCATGGCTCTAGCCAGGGGGCCCAGGATCACAGGGGTCCGGCGCAGGATGAGTAGATATTATGCACAAACAAAACGTATGAACAGAAAGCAAGAATTGATCCTACAGCGTTGAGTTCAGCATAAAATATTTTGAAAACTAAAAACAATATCAAATAAAGTTTCAGATAAAAAAATGTCTACATACATTTTTCTACAAATTTCTCGCTTTGACATTTTACAAATCCAAATAAAACGTAGACCTCTCCACTGGTCAAAAATTTCGATATTAATTGCTGATTTGGTGTCGTATAGTTTTATATATTCTTTATGTTATAAATATTATAAAAAGTAAACTTAAAATTATCCATCCATCCATTTTCCAACCCCGCTGAATCCGAACACCGGTCACGGGGGTCTGCTTGGAGCCAATCCCAGCCAACCACAGGGCACAAGGCAGGAACCAATCCGGCGCAGGGTGCCAACCCACCGCAGGACACACACAAACACACCCACACACCAAGCACCACTAGGGCCAATTTAGAGTCGCCAATCACCTAACCTGCATGTCTTTGGGACTGTGGGAGGAAACCGGAGCGCCCGGAGGAAACCCACGCAGACACGAGGGAGAACATGCAAACTCCACGCAGGGAGGACCCGGGAAGCGAACCCAGGTCCCCAGATCTCCCAACTGCGAGGCAGCAGCGCTACCCACTGCGCCACCGTGCCGCCAACTTAAATTATATGTGGTTTTAAACACAATTAAATAAGAAATAATACACAAAAAAATTTCTGCAGATATAAAGAGTTAAAGTTAAAATTGCGATTTTTTTCACAATTGATGCCTTTTTCAAAAAGACGTAATTTCCGGCTTTTTGCAAGAAAATTGAGGCCTGCGACAAACCGCCATTATTTCAGTCGGAAAATTTCCTCTAGGAAACCCTACATTAGAAAAGTATATCAAAAATGTTGGAGTACATGAAAAACTAAGTATCATAGAACCGTACAGATCTTCAACTAAATTGTATACCTAAATTTAAAGCTAAAAACGCAAACAACTCTATTTATATTCACAATTAGTTCATAAATGATTTAGCTAAACATGTTGATTTTAGTGAGGTCATTGAAAATTTTGCATCAAAGAAAGCTAGAAAACAGATTTTGCAATCATTTTTGATACTATTGTAAGTTTTTCGTTAGGATCTTTACTTTATAAATATATTCAATAAATGTGCATAATACTTCTTATGTTTACGCATCATTAACCTCGCTTATTTTATTTTAAATTCTATTGGGTATCAGGTTTTCCTTAACCCTAGGTGAAGGGCCCGCCAGAGAGCCAGGCCTAGTGGCCCGTGTTAGAATGTGGGGGCCATGCCTCCATCTGACTCTTTGGTTGATGGTGATCTTTCCATGGCACCGCCTGAAGACCGACAGTTGAAGTGGCTTGTCCATCCCATCGTGAGCGTGCGGTGATATCTTTGGCACCATCCATCTTCCCCAGCCCTGTGTGTCTGTCTCGTACTCTTTAGATCTTTGGTGTTGGCTCATTGGGTTTTTTTGATTTGACGGCTGTACCTTTGCTCACAATTTTTATAGTTTTTACTGAAATGAATGCTAGAGTATATAAATATTTATATATATACAGGGCTATTCAAAATGAAATTAGCAGATTTCAAAAATGTATTTCAAACAAACCGTATAAGACAGAAACACATCACTGGATAGAGGAAAGTTCAGCGTTTAAAAGCCTGCCTAAAAGTACCAGTGAATGCCACCGAGCGCTGCTTCTCGTTTATAGTATAATAGCATTTCCACTTGGAGGTCTGGCATTACCTGAACGACACCATCCCAGGATGATGGATTGGAAGAGGTGGACAACAAGATCTTGCTCATCGTCTATGGCCTCCCAGGTCTCCAGACCTTTACCCCCTGCGATTTCTATCTATGGGGTTACATTAAAGAAAGAGTGTTTGTTCCACCTATGCCCGCTAATCTTCAAGATTTGCGACATCGAATTGAAGAAGCTGTGAATTCAGGAACTCGGGACCCGTGGACTCGTGTCTGGTCTACCATTCTGATGTTTGTCGCGCTACACGTGGTGCTCATGTTGAGTGCGTGCAACTTCAAGGACCTCAGGACCAAACTGTGAACTTTCTCTTATCCAGTGATGTGCGGAATGTGTTTCTGTCTTATACGATTTGTTTGAAATACAGTTTTGAAATCTGCTCTTTCATTTTGAATAGCCCTGTATATATATATATATTTTTTTTTCATTACAAAGCATTATATTTCTTTTGGTAACTTTGATAGCTTATTTCTTTGCATTTATCCTGTCTGTGTATCTGATGCTCTCTTTAACAGAATCAACGAGACCCACGGTTGAATGAAATTTTGTTTCCTTTCTACGATCACAAAAGAGCCATGCAAATAATTGAAAATTTTGAACCAGATGAAGATCTAAAGCGAGAAGGTACGGCTTTGCAAACTACAATTTGTCTCTAAATTTTGTCCGTCTTGGGAGTTTTGTTGTCGGCGATTGTAAATGCATTGCTCTGGTGCCCTCTAGTGGTTGTCCACGTTCTTTGCAATTTCCTTGATTACACCTCGCCTGAAGAAGGGGCCTGAGTTGCCTCGAAAGCTTGCATATTGTAATCTTTCTAGTTAGCCAATAAAAGGTGTCATTTTGCTTGGCTTTTCTCTACATTCATAATGGCTAACACGGTACAACACCCTAGTACTACTTGCAAAAAGGAAAACAGTTGAATGCGTAAAAATAATAAATCATTGTACTTAGTAATAAAGCGGTCACGCATTCATTTTATTGTTCAAATGTCTCATTAAATCTTTCTATGTAAATAGTTCTAAAATTTACTCGACTTCATTAAGTAATAATGTGTGCAATTAACAGTGCTTATCCTTTTATGTATCACGTTAACAGATTAACAGATAACACTGCTCTCGGTGCCGGGTAAGGTCCTTGCTAGGGTCGTCCTCAATAGGATCTGTGATCACTTGCTCCCCTACTAGTGACCGAAGCAGACTGGTTTTACGCCTAAGAAGTCTACCATCGACCGCATCCTGGGACTGAGGGTTCTCATGGAACGCAAACGCAAATATCGGCAGAGTTTCTTTGCAGCCTTTGTCGATTTTCACAAAGCGTTTGACTCAGTTGATCGCGCTGCCCTGTGGGACGTCCTGAGGATTCGCGGGATCCCCTCAAGGTTGCTGGATATCCTGGCCGGCATGTACGCTGGTACTGTGAGTGCTGTGCAGAGTGGAGGCAGGACTTCTGCATTTTTCCCAGTTGATTCTGGGGTCCGTCAGTGGTCTGTTCTGCTCCTACTCTGTTCAATGCTTGTATGGACTGGGTGTTGGGCAAGGTCGTGGGGTCCAGCAGCTGTGGGGCATCTGTTGGTGAAGAAAGGTTCACGGATCTTGACTTTGCTGACGATACTGTGATCTTTGTGGAGTCAATGGAGGCTCTGATTGGGGCAATTGAGGGGTCTGAGTGTCTGGGCTTGTGAGGGTCCTGATAAAAACAAAGAGCCAGGGCTTTAATGTCCTCTTGGGCACGGCCATCAGCAGTGTGTCTGTCTGTGGAGAGAGTGTCAACCTCGTCATTGAGAGGTTTGCTTACCTCGGCAGTGACATTCATGTGACTCTGGTGACTCTTCTTATGAAGTCAGTAGACGGATTGGGAGAGCATGGGGGGTCATGAGGTCACTGGAAAGGGGTGTGTGGTGCTCCCGATATCAATGCAAAAGGACGAAGGTCCGAGACTTTAGAGTCCTGGTGCTTCCTGTCTTGCTATATGGTTGTGAGACATGGATGCTATCCAGTGACCTGAGGTGAAGACTGGACTCTTTCATGCGTGTCTCTCCGGAAAATCCTTGGGGGCTGCTGGTTTGACTTTGTGTTGCTCATGAAGTCCCGAATGAGGCACATGACCTGCATTGTGAGGGAGCGTCAGTTATGGCATTACAGCCATGTGGCGCGTTTCCCAGAGGGTGATCCGGCTCGTAAGATCCTCATTGTTGGGGACCCGAGTGGCTGGACCAGGCCAAGGGGTCGCCCACGTAACACCTGGCTGTGGCGGATAGAGGCTCATTTCCAGAGGGTGGGACTGGACCGCGTGTCTGCCTCAGAGGGGTTGCCAACTGGGATTCCGAGTTGTTTCGTTGTGTAGTGGGTGCGGCAACGCGCTGTACCAGTGCCTGCTCTCCAACTAGACTTGACTTGACTTGTTAACAGATTAAATGTGTCAGCTGACATTTTTATCGTGCCAGCCCTACTAACGGTGTCACCTAATGCTGCCAGGCTTGGCTACAGCTCTCCACATTTGAAAAAGTATTGTTATGATTCTGTGTAGTTTCCAATTTTCTACGCTCCTATTCAGCTTCTATTAATATTGTTTTTGGTTAATGTGACCAAAAGGGGGCGCCACGCAAAGCCCAAACCTCAGGCACAATGCTGCCTCAAACAATATTCCGGGCTCAAATAAAATATTTTTTATTTTTCACCAATGCTTTCACAAACACAACATCCAAAACACACCAAGCAAGTAAATTTCTTCCTCTTTCCGCCTCCAGTTGATTGCCACCCACTGTCTACCAACTCTGACTCAGCTGGAGAAGGCTGGATGTCTTCCTTTTATGACGGACCCAGAAGTACTTCCAGTGCCATAGTTTTGAATGGTGGACGCAGTTCTGGGTCATGCATTAGCCCAACGAAATAGGTGGTCTCTCTCTCTCTCTCTCTCTGCAGCGCCCTCCCAAAGATCCAAACAGGGCTGTCCTTCAGGACTACAATTCCCATGAATCCCTGCAACTGTCCACACCATCTACTGCACCGGAGGAGGAACTTCTCTTGAGAAATAACCTCCCCCTCTGCCTCCATTAATCCTTCACCCCGACTGGGATAATAATCAAGTCTCACCCCAGCTGGGTTATACCCCCCTTCCATTATGGCAAGGGTCCTCCCTCCATCCCACTTGGGCTACCAGTCCATGTACAATTGCGCTTCCTTTATTAATAAAAATTAATGTGCTAATTCTGTCAGAATGTTTTTTATGGGAGTCACAAAGTTGAGTTGTGGTTGCTATGACAGAGCGCGTCTCCAGAAATGGCGTAATTTAAAATATCGTGGCAACGATACGAATAGTGGGCGCATTAGAAATATCACAATCCAAGTTTGCAGACATCCTCAGGAAGCAATCTTCCATGCCTGTATATTAAGTTCTTGTGTTGTAGATTCCCTGGTTTCCGATTCTTTGCGTTATCTCCACGATTCTTTGTTAAGCGTTTTGGTAGCGGCAAATGATAGGACAGATCTCTGCTTTCGACTTCGGCTTCATCTCCATTTCTCAGGGCAAGGCATCACATTGTCGGGTTAAGTTGTATTATAATTTATATCGGGTTTCCATAGAGCAGTGTTTTTCAACCTGGGTTCCGTAGAACCTAAGAGTTCCGTGAGTGCTAGCCAAGGGTTCCGCCTAAATCTCCAGAAAATGCTGGGACATACTGGTGGATAATTGCCCAGGGTTCCGTGAGCAAGGTAACCATTCGCGCTCAGGGTTCCACTCCAGTGAAAAGGTTGAAAACCACTGCCATAGAGGATTATAACACATGCGTTTATAATATGAACTTCTCTCGTTGGCTTACATTTGTTTGTCTTCATCTTTGAAGGTCGAATGTCAAGCGACGGATTTTGCCGATATCTAATGTCAGATGAAAACGCCCCCGTCTTCCTCGACCGCCTGGAGTTGTATCAAGAAATGGACCAACCTTTGGCCCACTATTTTATAAGTTCCTCGCATAATACGTATCTCATCGGCCGACAGTTTGGAGGAAAGTCATCCGTGGAAATGTACCGGCAGGTTCTTTTGGCGGGATGCAGGTAGGTGTAGCAAAAGTCAGTGAACCGAACCGAAGATTGGATGAGAATTTTCACACTTTCTTCTAAATGAAGATGATGGGTTTTTAGAAAAGCAGTTTACCAAGTTCATGTTTGTTGGTTTTACTCCCTTTGTGTAGATGTGTGGAACTGGACTGTTGGGATGGAAAGGGAGAAGATCAAGAACCAATAATCACCCACGGGAAAGCCATGTGCACCGATATTCTTTTTAAGGTACGGGTACCGAGTGCAGTGCTGCCCTCCATAACGTTTGGGACAAAGACCCAGTCCTCTCTGATTTAGCCCTCTGCTCCACAGTTTAAAATTCAGACATTGTGACTAAAGTGCACACTGCAGACTTTCACTGAAGGGGTTTTGCAGACAATTTGGTCACACGGCACTTTCTCTAAACGTCTTCTGCAGGTCATTTGGCTAATTTCTAATACATTTGGAAACCTTTCTAAAGTCCTGTTTTTGCTTTGCCACTCAGCTTAATTGAATGTTGCTGGAGAAGGTAGAAAATGAATTTTAGCATAAGAATACAACATAGCAAAATGTGAAAAAAGTGAAGGGGTCCGAAGGCTTTCTGTAGGCACTATAATTAAAAAGAAGTGAAGTGGACCACCCTTTGCGATGAACTCATCAGGAGACCATTTTATCACCTCTGTGTAAGATGATCACTCTGCTTTATAACCAAGTCAGGTATTCTGCCATGTATCCTCCATCATTCAGAACTTTGTTCTTTTTACCTTCTCAGTTTCGTCAAGATTATAATTTAGAAACAATTCAATTGTTCTTTGCTTTGTAAAGTAACCAGAGGAGAGTAACCGCTTTTTGAAAGAATAATGTATTATAATTGAAAGTTACACAGATGGCACTCATTAAAACAGATCATTTCTCTTCAGACTATGACACACACATTATACGGAGTAATGTTATGTTCTTAGGGACACACGACCTTAGGATTCAGATGTTAATTAGGTGAAATTTGAAAGAAATAGATTTATGAAGTGGAAGTATAGGTTGAAGATGTCTTTGCAAATGGATGGCTTCAGGTAGTGACAAAGAGCTGATTTGCTGCTTGCTTTTGTACAAAGTGTTACTGCGACATTTGTTAGTCAAAGCAGTTTCTGAAGATGAGATCAGAAAAGACAAGACAAGATAAAATGAGAAGAGATGAGGTGAGATGAGATGAAGCGAGATGAGAAGAGACAAGAGGAGACAAGAAGAGAAGAGACAAAAGAGATGAGAGGAGATGACATGAGATTTGATGAGATGAGATGAGAATAGATGAGGTGAAATGAGATGAGATGAGACAGGATGAGAATAGATGAGAAGATAACAGAAGAGACAAAACAAAATGAGATGAGACGAGAAAAGCCAAGATAAGATGAGAAGAGTTCAGATGAGGTGAGATGAAACGAGTTCAGATTAGATGAGATGAGACGAGACAGGATGAGAGAAGAGAAGAGACAAAATTAGATGTCGATGAAACAAGACAGGATGAGACAAGATGAGAAGAAAAGAGAAGAAACAAAACAAAATGAGATGAGACAAGACAAGATAAGATGAGAAGAGATGAGATCAAATGAGTTAAGATGAGATGAGACAGGATGAGAGAAGAGACAAAACAAAATGAGATGAGACAAGACAAGATAAAATGAGAAGAGTTCAGATGAGGTGAGATGAAACAAATTGAGATGAGATGAGACGAGACAGGATGAGAGAAGAGAAGAGACAAATTGAGATGTTGATGAAACAAGACTGGATGAGACAAGATGAGAAGAAAAGAGAAGAGACAAAGCAAAATGAGATGAGACAAGACAAGATAAGATGAGAAGAGATGAAACGAGTTAAGATGAGATGAAACAAGACAGGATGAGAGAAGAGAAGAGACAAAATGAGATGAGATGAAACAAGACAGAATGAGACAAGATGAGAAGAAAAGAGAAGAAACAAAACAAAATGAGATGAGACGAGAAAAGCCAACATAAGATGAGAAGAGTTCAGTTGAGATGAGATGAAACGAGTTAAGATGAGATGAGATGAGACGAGACAGGATGAGAGAAGAGAAGAGAAGAGACAAAATGAGATGTCGATGAAACAAGACAGGATGAGACAAGATGAGAAGAAAAGAAAAGAAACAAAACAAAATGAGATGAGACAAGACAAGATAAGATGAGAAGAGATGAGATGAAATGAGTTAAGATGAGATAAGACAGGATGAGAGAAGAGACAAAACAAAATGAGATGAGACGAGACAAGATAAAACGAGAAGAGTTCAGATGAGGTGAGATGAAACAAGTTGAGATGAGATGAGACGAGACAGGATGAGAGAAGAGAAGAGACAAAATGAGATTAGATGAAACAAGACAGGATGAGACAAGATGAGAAGAAAAGAGAAGAAACAAAACAAAATGAGATGAGACAAGAAAAGCCAAGGTAAGATGAGAAGAGTTCAGATGAGATGAGATGAAACGAGTTAAGATGAGATGAGATGAGACAAGACAGGATGAGAGAAGAGAAGAGAAAAGAAGAGACAAAATAAGATGAGATGATACAAGACAAAATAAGACAAGTAGAGAAGAGACAAAATGAGATGAGATGATATAATACAGAATGAGACAAGATAAGAAGAGAAGAGATGAGACGAGTTAAGACAAGATGAGATGTTGTCCCTCACCACATGCACCAGGACGTGTGTACACGTAAGTCTGACACGTCCAGGATGACACATCGAGCGTCACAGTGAGCACAGATTTAGTGAGTGTCAATCTCCAGCCTGCCTGGCATCCCTTATCCTTCACATTTGTCAATTCCTGAAGGTGATTCTGGCTAGAGCGGATGAAGATTCAGACAGCATCTCCATAGTATAGCCAAACATTTCAAGAAACACACTCCTTAATGATATACTGTGTGTAATTCAGCATGGAATGCAGCAAAACGACATTCACAGCCCACAATATTAACTTCATTTTCATTGGGCATAACATTTGTGACAAGTTATGTTACTGTTTGTATTTCCAGGATGTAATTCAGGCCATTGCGGAAACAGCGTTTGTAACTTCCCAGTATCCAGTCATTCTTTCATTTGAAAATCACTGCAGGTAAGGTTATCTTTGGTTTCATCTCCCAAAAAAGTAGCATAAATTATTTACTGTAAGGCGACATTCACACTGCATTTTTAAATGAAAAAGATCTCCATCCACATTAGTGTTTTGACATCATTTATGAAATTATCTCCAACAACTCTAAAATGACCAAAAATGCATGTTATGTAGCTGTTCACCTACACTGGGTAGAAAGGAATGGTAGCCCCACCAGGCTCAGGATTTATTAGAAAACTGTAGCGATTGGTAAAGCACATGTGTGCACCAATCTTCTTCTTCTTTTTCTTCTTCTTCTAAATTAGCTAGTTCCAATTTTTATATGGGGTTGCTAATTTTGAGTAAACTTCTCAAGTACTAATCATGTGTAGGTTTCAGCTTGGTTTTTATGGCCGAGTGGCTTTTCTGAAGTCAACCCTCCCCGGGCTTGGGACCAGGTCCAAAGTGGTGACTGAGTTGCATGTGTGGAACATTCAAAAAGTACAAAAGCCACTTTAGATGCATAGAGGTAAACACCACAACAAGTGCCTTAGAAAGAAGCTGCTGTGTTCTGCCATGGTGGACTGTGTTTCTCCTCCATGTAGGGTGCCCAATCAGAGAATGAGATGTTATAACACACTGCTGAGGCCTCATCTGGAGTCCTGTGTGCAGTTTTGGTCTCCAGGATACACATAGGACATAGCAGCACTAGAAAAGGTCCAGAGAAGAGCGACTAGGCGGAGTCCAGGGCTACAGGGGATGAGTTATGAGGAAAGATTGAAGGAACTGAGTGTTTTCAGGGCATGAAGGAGACATGATGGAAGGGTTTAAAATAATGAAGGGAATTAGTTCACTGGATAACATTGACTTTAAAATGAGTTCATCAAGAACACGGAGACACGGTTGGAAACTTGTGAAGGATAAAATTTGCACCAACGTTAGGATGTTTTTCTTCACACAGAGAACCAAAGACACATGGAATGAGTGAGCAAGTAGTGTGGTGGATAGCAGGACTTTAGGGGCCTTCAAAATGGGACTTGATGTTGAGAACTGGTGAGCTTTGTTGGGTTGAATGGCCTGTTCTAAAGTTCTAACGAGCAGGATCCAAACAGGGAAGCCCCACAGAAACCACTCACAGTCTGCACTTTCAGACCTCTTTGTTGTCGCCCATCCATACTACGATGATGAGCCGCCATTTTCAGAAGCATGCAGCGCCGTAGAGAGTGTTTTCAAAAGTCTCAGTTTTCAGGGATTAAAAATGCTGGAATAACATCAACAAAAGACAAATAACGGAGACTTAATGTTTTTAAATGAAAACCTAGCAGTGTGGACGTGGTAAAATGGTATTAATAGTTTCAAATTTAATTTGTGACCATTGTTTTTTGTATTTATAGCAAATCGCAGCAATACAAAATGGCAAAATACTGTGAAGAGATATTTGGGGATCTACTATTAAAGCTGCCTCTGGAAGGTTTCCCAGTAAGTGAAATAGTCGTAATTCATATTGTATTCTCCATTTATATTTAAATTGGGACAACAGATAATTCTTCAGCCTGACAGCCACAGATTCCTAGATCTGAATGCTGGCCTTGTTGTTATGTGCGGAGTTTGCTGTTATGTCAAAATACTCGTAGGGACTTGAGAGGGGACAGGAGTCTGGACAGAGAACGGTCAACGCTATAAGATCATAAATATGTGCAACAAAGCCAAAACCAGAAAGAACATTTAACAAGAGATGGTAGCAAGTGCTTTGAATAAATAGATTTGTTGTCTACAGCTCAGAGAAGAAAACCCTAACCCTAACCTCTTAACTTGTTGCATCTTTATTCAAGGGTCACAACCTCAGAGGGCACGACCCTAACCACATGGGCAGCAGCCTTAACGACAGGCAGCAATGATCACTAAAAAGAATATTCCTGGGCCGGGTAAGAGATCTAATCTCTCCAGTGTGTCCCAGGTCTGCCCCAAAGTCTCCTCCCAGTTGGACATACCAGAAACATCTCAGTAGGGGAGGCATCCTGATCAAATGCCCAAACCACCTTCATGGGCTCCTCTCGACGAGAGGGGAGACGAGCAGTGGCTCCACTTTGAGCTCCTGTTTCTAAGGCTGAGCCCAGGCACCCTGCGAAAGAAGCTCATTTCGGCCATTTCTAACCGGGATCCAGTTATTTCCATCACTGGTCATAGGTGAGGGCAGGAATGTAGACTGACCTGCAATTCGAGAGCTTTGCCTTTCAGTTCAACCCTCTTTATACCATGACTGTATGGCAAAGGCAAATCTGACAACTAGAGCCAAAACAACACATATGTACCTCAGACCTTTAGGTAGGCACGATTTTGTTGATTTATTTTTACTTAATTCAAGCATTCATTCCATCATTTTCAGATCTATTTATGGGTTTGTTGATATGGAGAAGGGCGGCATGGTGGCGCAGTGGGTAGCGCTGCTGCCTCGCAGTTATGAGACCTTGGTTCGCTTCCCGGGTCCTCCCTGCGTGGAGTTTCAGTGTTCTCCTCATGTCTGCATGGGTTTCCTCCCACAGTCAAAAGACATGCAAGTTAGGTGCATTGACAATCCTAAATTGTCCCTAGTGTGTGCTGGGTGTGTGTGCCCTGTGATGGGCTGGCGCCCTGCCCAGGGTTTGTTTCCTGCCTTGCGCCCTGTGTTGGCTGGGATTGGCTCCAGCAGACCCCCCTATATCCCCCTAGTTAGGATATAGCAGGTTGGATAATGGTTGGATGATATGGAGAATCGTTTGGCATGAGTAAAAATGCCCTTGTTTCACTAAGGATGGATTGCTAACAATTTTACTCAGAGTAGGACCAGAAGAAGAGACTTTGTAAAGAAGACAAGGGCAAATATGAAAACCAAAAATCAAAAGCACAAATATCACAAAAAAAGCGGTAATTCTACACAAAAAAAAGCAGTACTTACAGAAATGCATGATCTCCAACTCCCGAGCCTTCTCAGCTCACTTAAATAACCAGAGGGAGGGCTTAGGTGTGGAGATGTCAGGGTGATGGCATGAATTTGATAGTAAAGTAATGGAATGATGGGTGAATAGTTTCTGTTGCTTGCTGCTCCCCCTTATGCTACCTGTAATACTTTACCACTTCCGTATGCTACGCCATCTGTGATCATATTTCTTCATTTTACAGTTGGAACCCGGACAAAATTTGCCTTCTCCTAATGACTTGAAAAGAAAAATTCTCATAAAGAATAAAAGGCTGAAACCTGAAGTTGAGAAGAGTAAGTCATTCCTATAAAGAACGCTTTGTAAACTGAGCGCCTATGCAATCCAACATATCGCTAACATCGTTTGAAATAAGAAATGTCTTTTTTTTATTTCTAAAATAAGTCAAAGGAGGAGTGACCCCCAAAAGTATGAAATGGAAGATTCAAAGAGGCTCACTTTGTATTCCCCATTGACCACATTTCAACACAATCATAGCTGTCTGCTAATTTTCTTAAATTAAACAAGGGGGCTTTGCCCCCTGCTTGCTTCGCTCGCCCACCCCCAACCGGTCTGCGTTATGCGCCAGCCACTTCGCATTGTCAAGAGGGGGGCTGAATGCACCCCAAGCAGACGCGGTCGCTCGTCTGAAACCCCCTCTTAAACGGTGATACAATGGGAAAACAAATACAGGTTTTGTTTACCTCCTCTTTGCTCGATCAGCTGCTGGCTTGCTGCTGCTGCCATGCCGTGTGATCTGCATCTCGCACGGTATCACCTATCTCCATATATTCGATCTCCTTTCGCTTATACCTTTTCGTCAATATCGCATTGAATTTTGATTCTGTGTTTGGAATTACATCGTGACAACACAACGTATAACTGCCCGTGAGTGAATATCATTTCTGTCTCTCTACAAGAAATGTGTAGCATTCACACAAATGAGAAATGATTTTTTCTCGCGGGATTTCACTTTCACCAAACAACAAATCTTTGAATTCTCGCAGATACGCCTGTTCATTGGGAAGAAACACGACTTTTTTTTTTTTTTCCCTGATGGCAACATGAATTAGACGATCTACAAGTCTCCGACTTAAAGTTTAAATCCAAACAATACATTCAATCTCTTTGTGCTGTTCCGTTATTTCACCGAGTAATACCGTTTTTACTTGTGTACCATGCGCCCTCGTGTAAGACGTGCACCCTAATTTTTTAAAAAGAAAATCGCGAAAACCGTTTTGCCCCATGTACGATGCGCATTGTGATTGTATAGGAAGCGTTTAGGGAGCATTTTCCATGAAATGCCCTTCTGTTTTTGTTGCATGACGAAAGTTTTTCTTTCTTCCATTGCGTGAGCGAGTGAGAGAGAGAGAGAAAGAGAGAGAGAGCGAGCGAGAGAGAGAGAGAGAGAGAAAGAGAGAGAGAGCGAGTGAGAGAGAGAGAGAGAGAGAAAGAGAGAGAGAGCGAGCGAGAGAGAGAGCCCAAGCAGAAGAAGTAAACATTTCAGAAAAAAATTTCCTCGTGTATGACGCGCAACTGATTTTCTAATGCTAATTTTTGGGAAAAAATGTGCGCGTGGTACACGCGTAAATACGGTAACTTCCATTTCTTTGCGCTAATGCGATCTTTACTATCCTTTTTTTGAGACTTTCAAATTTTAGTGCTTCCATTATCTCTAACCCGCTCTACATGTGTATCGCGCCAATGTTTTTGGAATCTTTTAATTCTCACGGATACGCCTCTTCATTGGAAAGAAACACTAGATAGATAGATAGATAGATAGATAGATAGATAGATAGATAGATAGATAGATAGATAGATAGATAGATAGATAGATAGATAGATAGATAGATAGATAGATAGATTTCAATTTAGTGTAGTAGGCAGGAATAGATAGATAGATAGATAGATAGATAGATAGATAGATAGATAGATAGATAGATAGATAGATAGATAGATAGATAGATATCTATCTATCTATCTATCTATCTATCTATCTATCTATCTATCTATCTATCTATCTATCTATCTATCTATCTATCTATCTATCTATCTATCTATCTATCTATCTATCTATCTAGTGTTTCTACTTAAAGTTTATATCCGAACAATATATTTGATCTCTTTTTGCTGTTCCGTTCTTTCACCGAGTAATATTTTCCGTTTGTTTGCGCTAATGCGATCTTTACTATCATTTCGAATTTTCATACTTCCATTATCTCTAACCTGCTCTGCATGTGCATCACGGCAACGTTTTTGAATTTTTTACGACGTTCTACTTTGTCATCTACTCTTTGTCTTTTATTTCCGGCCCCAGGCCTGGTTAAATCTCTTGGCACAAAGTCTCGTCTCGCTGGACGTGAAAGTGTCTCTCTGAAAAAATCACGTCTCGTGTCCTTCCAACCTTCCAACATTGCTTTTTATAATAGAGAGACAGTGATAAAATAGGGGTTCTTCTGGTAGGAACTAAATCTGTTTTAGCTAAATGTGATAATATTTCATTGACTATTGATAATTCTCTAATCTCTTCTTCCTCCCAGGTTAAGAGCTTAGGTGTTATTCTCGCTAGTACCTTAAAATTTGAGGCCCATATTAATAATGTCACTCGGCCTGCATATTTCCATCTACGTAATATCAACCGTTTACGTCCATCTCTTTCAGCTCCCAGCACTGCTCTTCTTGTTGATGCTCTGCTTACATCTCGTATTGATGATTGTAGTTCTATCCTTTCTGGTCTTCCTCACAAACTCCTTTACAAACTTCAGCCGCTCGTATGATTAGCAGAACTCCTTCCAAAGAACACATCACTCCTGTCCTTCAGCAGCTTCACTGGCTCCCTATTAGATATCGCATTGATGTGAAGATTCTGCTTATTACTTACAAGACCCTCCATAATCGGGCACCTCCTTATCTTTCTGATCTTCTTCACATTTCCGTTCCTTTTCGTATACTTAGATCTTCTTCCTCTATCAATCTTATTAGAGCTCCTGCTCGCTTGACCACCATGGGGTTTAGAGCTTTCAGTTGATCGGCCCCTCGCCTCACCCACAAGACATTTGTACCATCGACTGTCTTCCTTCCTTTAAATCTCATCTCAATACACATCCTTTTAAGTTGGCTTGTTCTGTCTGATCATTTTAGTTGATACATTTAATTTTATTATGGTATTTATTCTGGTTTGATTGTACTGTGATATTTTATTAATTTTATTTTGTGACTGTTGTTATTAATGTGCTGCGGTGGGTTGGCGCCCTGCCCAGGGTTTGTTTCCTGCCTTGCGCTCTGTGTTGACTGGGATTTTCTCCCGCAGACCTCTGTGACCCTGTAGTTAGGATATAGCGGGTTGGATAATGGGCGGATGTTATTAATGTGCTCTGTAAGGTGCCCTTGTGTGCCTCGAAAGGCGCCTATAAATTAAATAAATGATTATTATTAATTTTATTCAGATACGACCACAGTCTCACACTTTCTTGTCCCACTACATTCAGGAGCAGATGGTTGGGTTTGTGTGAATAAGAACTAAGCGTAGCCCGATATGTCAGAACACACCTGTTATGCTCACAACACCCACTAGAGGGAGACACTAAAGCTATTTAAAGACAAATACAGGATTGGCTAACTGATTGGCAAGTCAATATAATAATAATAATAATAATAATAATAATAATAATAATCATTTACATTTATATAGCACTTTTCACACTTTACATATTTAGTGGGGAGCCATTTTAACCTCCACTAATGTTTAGTATCCACCCGGATGATGTGACGGCAGCCATTTTGGCACCAGTACGCTCACCTACACATTAGCTGTTAGGTGGTGCAGTTGTGAGAGAGGTGGCCAGTTAGAGACAGGGGATGATTAGGGGGTCCAGAATGACTAGGCTGAGGTGGGAAATTTTAGCCAGGACGTCGGGATACCCCCTATTCTTTACAAAGGACAACCCGGGGATCTTTTATGACCACAGAGAATCAGGTTTTACATCTCATCTGAAAGGATGGCACCATTTTTACTGCACTGGCACATTGGGATCCACATTCAGACCACATGGCAAGCGCCCCCTGCTGGCCTCACCAACATCTCGTCTTTGCTGCTACTTCCAGTTCACCAGGAATGCCTTAAAGACACATTTGTCTGTCGCACATATATATGTGAATGACTTTTAAAGCAGTCCTGCCACTGGTCGCTATTAAGCACGGTCGGCAATTTGACATATTAAAGCACACAATGGGAAAGATTAAATTATTATAAAGTTCTCATGCCAGGCTGGAAGCATCTTTGAGGCTCAGACAAACAAAATGGTGGGAGTGCTAACAAATAGCGTGCCACCTCATCACAGCACCTACATCATTGACTTACACTGTCTACAGAGATACAGTGCCATCCATGAATCTCCTGCAAACGTCACAATCCATTGGCTGGTGCCTCACAATGGCAGGACGCCAATCCATTGTGCCCCTTCCACCATCACTGACTGCCTATCTGGATTGATTTTAGGATCTGTTTGTGCTATAAAGTTTAATGAACAGAACTGACTAAGTCAAGACCACTGTGGACTGGGTGTCTGGTCATCTTTAGGTGTAAATCTTTCTTATCACTTCAAGATGACGACACTCAGATTTGCAAATGGAGGCTAACATTGAACTCTGCTCAAATGTCTCCAGCAGCACACTAACACAAGCCTGGCTAGCAAAGTGTGGCGTGCCCTGCCATGCCCTGAACTCAAAGGGCACAAACGCAAGCTACGCTGAATTAAGCAACTTCACGGCATGAGTGGATGGTCATTGGTTTTTCATTCTTTATGCAGACTGAGCACATGCTGAGTGTTAAATGTAAGACTATTTAGTGCTCCTGTGAAGGACTGGCGTGCTGTGCAGGGTTATTGTTTTTGAAAATTGCTCAAACTCTGTGGCAGTTCTCAAAACACATGTTTATCACAGCATATCATGACTCAAATTAGTCATCTGCTTTAACAGTGACAGCATCATAAAAACACTGGCCAGCACCCTACATACACACACTTGGGCAAACATCTGCCAGGAATCGTCTCAGTCTGAAGGTCCTTCCTAATACTGTAGATGCACACTTGTCTTCATCATGCTGTCCTTGCTTGTAAATTACACAATGCCATTCCTGAGTGCCACACACCTTGCTTAAGTTTACGCTGCGTGGATCACCTCGGCATATACAAACAAAAGGAAAAAAACAAAGTGCCAAAATATTTAACTTGTCTGTTGGACATGTTTAACAGAGCACAGTGGGAGCTATTTGGTCTGTATAACGCCTCAGTGCCTTGTGCCCATCGTCACTCCAGACACACTGGCACAGCGACAGTATTTAGTTAGGGGCAAATGCACATGAGTTATACGGTGTGTTCAGCTATTGGACTTATGTTGACTGGCAGTTTCATTTTCTACTGCTGTGTACTTCATCTTTGTGCACCTTACGTTCTGGGAAACTGCTGAGGCAAGTGGATTGCTGTTGTGGCATAAATGAAGATATATATATATATATATATATGATCACCACAAAAAAAAGTTGGGGATCCACCCCGTATATTGCAGTGAAGGGAAACAGAAAAAAAATGAAAAAAAGAAGTGAGGTCAGGAACAGAGGCAGAAGTGGTGCAGTCAGGTGGTGTTCCCTACTGAAGGTCTGCAGGAATAGAAAAAGAGGGATTAATGCTCGCTGCCTACCCTCCATTTGGCTTGTCAACACCCCTATTTGAGACCTTTGACTGCCACTCAAGCGCAGGTGTGTGACTATATATACAGTATATTCATATTAAGTATGCATTGCATTTGTCATTCCAACAAATGGCACATCTCTAGTAATGCATTTTATTACAACCAATGTTTATGACGCACCATCTGTTGGAATGCATTTTATTTCTGCATGCATTACAAAATACACTCCAACAGATAGATAGTGCCTTTCATATCATTTGCAGTGCACTATCTATCTATCTATCTATCTATCTATCTATCTATCTATCTATCTATCTATCTATCTATCTATCTATCTATCTATCTATCTATCTATCTATCTATCTATCTATCTATCTATCTAATCCTGCTAACTACACTATCTATCTATCTATCTATCTATCTATCTATCTATCTATCTATCTATCTATCTATCTATCTATCTATCTATCTATCTATCTATCTATCTATCTATCTAATCCTGCTAACTACACTATCTATCTATCTATCTATCTATCTATCTATCTATCTATCTATCTATCTATCTATCTATCTATCTATCTATCTATCTATCTATCTATCTATCTATCTATCTACTCATTTCTCTCTTCCCCATATAAATAATTTTTTCATTATATCCTTAGAACAATTCGATGCTTTTAGAAGGCTGCAAGAGGGTGGAGAAGCAGCCACACCATCTAACATCCTAGAAGACGAAATCGAAGAGGAAACAGAAAACAGTGAGTGTCAGCATTTCAATGCCCAGACGGCGGTCTGCTTATTTATATTGCATTCTACAGACACCTGACAGTGAGATTCATTTTATTACTCAGCATACTGCCATAACCTTTAAATCCTGCAGCTGTTAAACTTAAGCATGTCGGTAACTGAGTTCTGAACATTAACAGAGTCATTACGAGAATTGTTCCTACTCATAAGCACTGACTGTTTTCTGACTGTAGTTTAATTATTCCTCCAAAACCTGCCTGTCGTAGAGCTTAAGTTTTATTCACGTGTACCACGTGTATGTGGATGGCTGTGTGGTTGAGGCACAGCAAGATAAAGAATTTCAGCTCTGCCTGATCTGTTGATGTTCAATGACCTCAATTAATGTGCCTGCTAGTCCTTGTATATAACATCAAACAGAAGGAGAACTGTCATCATCTAAGTGCAGTTTGCACCTTCTCCGTGTGTCCATCAGTTTACCCGAAGTGCTCCAGTTTCCCAACACATCCCTAAGACATGTTTGTTAGGTTAATTGACAATTCTGATTTGGCCTTGTGGAAGTAAATGTGCCCTGTAAATGGACTGGCGTCCAACCTGGGGTTTGGTTTTTGCATTATGCTCAATGTTGATGGTGTCAAGCACTCCACACTATTCTAACAAGAGAATTAATTTGCCATTGTCCTGTTTCCTTACACCGAACACAATAACACATTTAAGATGCCTAATTAAAATAAAACGTTTCATTACAGAATACCAAGTGAATGAGAACTGTGCAAATGAACAAGAGTCATTAGACTGGCTCTTGGGTAGTGACTTATCCACAAATTAAATGAGTGAAAATCATTATATAGTGACTCGTTCACAAATCAAATCAACAAGAATTGTTGGACTGATTCTCAGGTAGTGATTTGTTTGTGAATGGAATTAACGAGAATCATTACTCAGGAAGTAACAACTCGTTCGTAAATCAAATGAATGTGAATCATTAGACTCGTTCTCAGGCAATGACTCATTAGTGACCGATATAAATGAGAATTGTTGGACTGATTCTCAAGAAGTGACTCGTTCACGAAACAAACAAACAAGAATCGTTAGACTGTTTCTTGGTAGTGACTCATCCACGAATAAAATGAATGAAAATCATTATACTGGTTCCCACGTAGTGACTTGTTCACGAATCGAATAAACAAAAATCGTTAAAATGATTCATGGGTAGTGATTTGTTTGCGAATGAAATGAACAAGAATCATTATACTTGTTCTCAGGAAATGACTCGTTCGCAAATCAAATGAACGAGAATCATTAGACTCGTTCTCAAGTAGTGATTTGTTTGTGAATCGAATGATGAACAAGAATTCTTTGACTGATTCTCAGGTAATGACTCATTCATGAATGAAAATCATTATACTGGTTCTTGCATAGTGACTTGTTCACAAATCAAATAAACAAGAATCGTTAAAACGATTCTCGTGTAGTGATTAGTTTGCGAATGAAATGAACAAGAATCGTTAGACTTGTTCTCAGGAAATGATACGTTTGCAAATCAAATCAACGTGAATCGTTAGACTTGTTCTCAGGTAGTGATGTGTTCATGAATCAAATGAACGAAAATTGTTCGACTGATTCATGGGTAATGACTCATTCACAAATTAAATGAATCAGAATCATTAGACTGATTCTCAAGAAATGACTCGTTCACGAAACAAACAAACAAGAGCCATTAGACTGTTTCTTAGGGAATGACTCATCCATGAATGAAATGAATAAAAAAATCATTATACTGGTTCCCGTGTAGTGACTTGTTCACGAATCAAATAAACAAGAATCGTTAAAATTATTTTTGGGTAATGATTTGTTTGCAAATGAAATGATCGAGAATTGTTAGACTTGTTCTCAGGTAGTGATGTGTTCGTGAATCAAATGAACAAGAATTGTTCGACTGATTCTTGAGTAATGACTCATTCACAAATGAAATGAATGAGAATCATTAGAATGATTCTCAAGAAGTGACTCGTTCACTAAAGAACCGAATGAGAGTCGTTAGACTGTTTCTTGGGTAGTGACTCATCTACGAATGAAATGAATGAAAATCATTATACTGGTTCCCACATGGTGACTTGTTCATGAATCAAATAAATAAGAATTAACTGATTCTTGTTTATTTGATTTGTGAACAAGTAGTGATTTGTGATTTGTTTGGGTAGTGATTTGTTTGTGAATCAAATGAACAAGTATCTTTAGAC
The DNA here is from genome assembly GCF_900747795.2 of Erpetoichthys calabaricus. Lineage (NCBI taxonomy): Eukaryota > Metazoa > Chordata > Cladistia > Polypteriformes > Polypteridae > Erpetoichthys > Erpetoichthys calabaricus. Next base: position 5,040,019 of record NC_041408.2, on the reverse strand, counting down.
TTGTTCTCAGGAAATGACTCACAAATCGCAAATCAAATGAACGTGAATCGTTCAATCAAGTCATGATTTGTTTGTGAATCAAATGATGAACGAGAATTATTTGACTGATTCTCAGGTAATGAATCATCCACGAATGAAATGAATGAAAATCATTAGACTAGTTCCCGCATAGTGACTTGTTCACAAATCAAATAAACAAGAATCGTTACAATGATTCTCGGGTAGTGATTTGTTTGCAAATGAAATGAACGAAAATCGTTAGATTTGCTCTCATGAAATGACTCGTTTGCAAATCAAATGAACATGAATCTTTAGACTTGTTCTCAGGTAGTGATGTGTTCATGAATCAAATGAACGAAAAGTGTTGACTGATTCATGGGTAATGACTAATTCATGAATGAAATGAATCGGAATCATTAGATAGATTCTGAAGAAGTGACTCGTTCACGAAACAAATGAATGAGAATCATTAGACTGTTTCTTAGGGAGTGACTCATACATGAATGAAATGAATGAAAATCATTATACTGGTTTCCCACGTAGTGACTTGTTCATGAATCAAATAAACAAGAGTTGTTACACTGATTCTTGGGTAGTGATTTTTTTGCAAATGAAATGAACGAGAATCGTTAGACTTGTTCTCAGGTAGTGATGTTTTCGTGAATCAAATGAACAAGAATTGTTCGACTGATTCTTGAGTAATGACTCATTCTCGAATGAAATGAATCAGAATCATTAGACTGGTTCTCAGGAAGTGACCTGTTTGCAAATCAAATGAACGTGAATCGTTCAACTCATTCTCAAGTAGTGATGTATTCGTGAAGCGAATGAACGAGAATGAACTGATTCTCGGGCAATGACCCATTCATGAATTACATAAGTTAAAACTCACAATTTACGTGTTTCGTGCGGATGCGCTTTAAACATTCACCAGTGAAACCAAAGATGCCAATGATATCACGCAGGAAGAACCTGCCATTGAGCTCCACTGAGTCTTTTGCTTGTGCTCAAAAATTGGTTCGTAGGACTCACTGAAAAGGAGTCGTCCGTGAATCGCCCATCCCTCAGATCAGACCATGTCTGCAGTTTTCATTCATATGTAGTGAAATAAGGTGCAGTTGGACTAACTTAAAACCAATATGTATCCTCAACTTAAAAAAAATGTTTTACTGAAGGGATTCAGTTACTTTAATTCTACACAAAGACATTCATTTACTGTAACGTACCCTAACCGTGTTATGTCTTTAGAACGCAAAATGACTTTATCGATGTAAAAAGAACATTTGATTTTAAAACTACTCTAATTGTGTGGAACCACCATCCATGATTGAATACAGTTTATTTAACAACTCATTTTTGAGTGTACTTGTCCTATTGTTACAAAGGAGAGCATTGTGTAAAGGACGTACATTTTAGTTTTAATCAAATAACTACACTATTGTATACGTTTTTTAAACTCCCAATTAACTGATCAATCAGGAAAGAAGTCGACCAACTAATCAATTAGCAAAATTGCCATCGGTCGTAGCTGTAGACATTTTTGCCCGATTTCCCACCATCCTTCACGTAGACACACAGCAGCCGTCTTGTGTGTTAAGTGTGCGTCCTGCGACTGATAACATAGCGAGAGTGAGTAGGAATGATCCTCTTGATGACTGCTTCAGCATACAAATGGGCTAAAAAAATGGTGTCACATAAGAACGGGTTGATCAACATGTAAATCGCACAATGTGGTAAATAAACCATTCTTTTATTGTGTTACATTTTAGCTTGCAGCACCCCAGCCTGTGGTAAGGAAAAACCGTGTGCCTTCAAAGACGCCTTCCTGTCTTTCAATCTGCACTCTTCTTTCTCGGTGGTGCTGGGCACTCTTTTTCTGCTAATTGTGATGTAGTTTGGCAACACATAAAGCCACAATTATGTTGAATGCTATTCTAAAGCTGATCGTGTACAGCCATTTTTAATACAGTGGGTTGAGAAAGTATTCACTCTCTGCACGTGTTATTGCATTGTGGATGTAAGTTTAAATGGCTAAACCTGCTATTTTTACCCATCAAGCCACACTTGTTGCCCCATAATTTCAAAGTGGAAGCATTTTTCAAAAAGCTTTGCAAGTTTATTTAAAATCAAAACATGTAATCTCTCACTCCTACATGTACTGTATTCAGATAATTTGCCGTGGGTCACAATGTGTCCCGCTTGCTTTTAATTCTCCTTGAGATGTTTCTAGAACTTGATTGCAGTCCACTGTACATCATTTAGAAGAGCGCAGCTGTGCCAGCGTATAGAAGGTCCCACAATTAATACTGCGTATCAGGACAAGAACCAAGCCATGAAGTCCAAGAAACTCTCTGTAGACCGCCACGATCAAATTCCAAAGAGGCACAGATAAGAGCAAGGGGATCAAACTTTGAGTGCTCCCAGATCCAGGCATGCAGAGCTTGTAGAGGCTTATTGGAGAAGACTGGGTGCTAGAATTGTTGCCAAAGGATCTTCTGCAAAGGAGTGGTCTGATTACATCTATGAACGAGAGCTTTCAGTTTGTCATCTTCAATGTTTTAGCTCTCTCATTATGGGTAATTGAGTGTAGGTTGATGGGCAAAAAGTGGCAAATGTCTCCGTTTGAAATGAAATCTTACACGTGTTATTAAAGTGTGCAGAAAGGGAATTGGTCTGAATTCTTTCTGAATCCACCGTATGTTCTAAAGGAATCCGAAAGCTTGTGTAAAGTAATTCAAAAGAAAAGCTGCACTGTAATCAAAAGTTACTGTCAAGATTAACAATGGATATTACTGGGGCTGTCAAAATTAAAGTCTTAATGCGTGTGATTTATTTTAAAAAGTTATGAGGGTCAAACCAGCGTCCCCGACAGGATGGACCATCTGCTGCCTTACTTGGACAGGAGGTCATCCATAAGCTAATGAGGGAGGTGTGATATTCCCTGTCTGCGCCAGGACGCTGTTGTAGCTTCTGCACTGGGACTGAAGTCCCACCAGTCACAGAAGAGTACAGCAGTTGGGCATTTGGCTGGCAGGACAGGACAGTGAGTGGCTACCTGCCATGGGCAGAGTGTCACCCCATGCACTAGGTGGCAGCATCCCATCAGGTTGAGCCCCAGTATGGATACTCACAGGGCAACATGGGAGTTGTGGTCAGGTTTTTTGAGGGTCGCCAGGGGCAGCAGTCAGATACTGAGTCCGCCATGACTGGGGGTTGTCCCACCTGACCCGGATGGCAACTGATTGAGCACCACAAGCACTCTCATGTTGGGAGTTAAAAAGAGAGCCCTCCACTTGGCCCAGGGAGTCGGTGTCGGGAGAGGAGATGGACAACACTCACCTGGAAGAAGTGGAGGAGATCAGAGAGAATAAGGGAATGAAGAAAGTGGTGTGCTGTATTGTCAGGTGACGGACCCTTTACAGCAGTGTGGGGAAGAACCTGCACAAGGTACAAAAAAAAACTGGATTTGAACCCTGGACTGTGTTTATGAAACTTGTCTCTGGGGTTTGGGGTGCTGAGGCAGCCCCTAGTGGCCACAAAGTGTAATGCTTTATTTTTCTTTCATTTCATTTAATGCATTCATTGTTCTACACCCACTTGCTATTGAAACTTCTTCTTCTTCTTGTTCTTCTTCTTGTTCTTCTTCTTCTTCTTGTTCTTGTTCTTGTTCTTCTTCTTCATCTTCATCTTCTTTCGGCTGCTCATGTTAGGGGTTGCCACAGCGGATCATCTTCTTCCATATCTTTCTGTCCTCGTCATCTTGTTCTGTCACCCCCATCACCTGCATGTCCTCTCTCACCACATCCATAAGCCTTCGCTTAGGCCTTCCTCTTGCTATTGAAACTAGTCTGTAAATAATAGCTGAGAAAGACCAAGTTCATTATTGTTGCTTTCCATTTAAAAATCTTCCAAACAGATAAGAGGGAGAAAAAAATGATATTCGTAAAGATATTACATTAGCAAAATGTCTATTAAGAGCAAGACATGCCATTGTTAAAAGCTAATGTTTAATCGTCAGACTCAGTGCCAGACTATAATCCATGAATGTGTAACTGGATCCATGTCTATGAATGAAACAGAATCAAAACTTAAATCTACACCTGCCATTGAAATATGAATTGCATCCGACAGTAGACCTCTAAATGTAGTCGAAGATAAAGGGCTGAAAGACGTTATTCAGATAGCGAATTCTCACAGTTCTTACACGTTACCTTCATGTGGGGTCACATATCGGCGGTTTATGTGAAAGCCGTGAGTCTTCACAGTTTGATTACTCAAGTCAAGCGGCTTTATTGTCATACCATCCGTACAACGTATTGCAGCATACAGTGGCCCGAAATTACGTTATCCTGAAACCGCTGTGTAGCGTACACATAAACATAAAACAAAAGCAATCCAAATAAAGAACTATAAAGATACAACAAACAGATGACTAAACAAATAAGAGTTAAGTGTATAGATGGTAGTGATTTGAAATTGATTAGCTAAGAAGTTGTAAGGCAGCGACTTTCTCAGAAGACCAACGGAAACCACGTCGGTTAAACGTACGACTAACTGTGACTAACTGAATGAACTTTCACTATGAATTGATATTTAAAACATGTTATTGTTTGACAGCCCTGTTTTGTAATATCCAGAACAAAACCTTTCTTTCTGCAAAATGAAAAGCTTTTGTGGGAGTGGCAGGTGGCTCCTGGTTCTTCTTCTCAACTGAATGCTTCCCTTGTCTTATGGTGCCGGTTGGGTGAGCTATGTCATATTTCTCAAGCCGACGAGATCGATGACTAACCCTGTGTGTTGTATATTTTTTTTTCCTATTTTCAATCTATAAAAATATATTCAATGTCCGATCGCAATGTGTTTTTAAGAAGCTACCTTTAAGTTGTTTATTCATATTTTCTTAAAGTTGACATAGAAGAAGAAGCTCACCCAGAACTGAAGTTTGGGGAACTGTCCTCCAGTGATTTGAGTCAAACTGAAAAACTTCTCAGTAGTGTGGAGAAAGTAAGTAATGTTGGAATGATATCCTAAAAATGCTTAATAAATAAAAAACGCTAATATGGTATATTTATCAGATGACCGACGTAGTCTGTAGAAGTTGGTACCTACCAACCAGGTCTCAGTGTCAGCCTCCATCAGTCGTCTGTTGATGCCCTTACCGGCAAGTATGGTCCCACCACAATTAGAACTTTATTAAAATTGGACTTTATTTCTGTAGCTTAATGTCCCCGTATGTCGGCCAACTTTTTTTTCCAAAATGAGAACATTAGAAAGATTCTGAGAAGAACAGGCTTTCATATCCTAATCATCTAGACTGTCCAAAATAGCATCAAGTCTAGATTTGGTAGTCCCTAAAGTCCTATTGTCCACCGTACTACCTGGCAATCCATGTCTTTGTGGGAAGAAACACTTTCTACTATTTCTCATTGGCTTACTGCTTCATAAATTACTTTTGGATGGTTGAATTCAACATCCTGGGTCTGAATCCCATACTCAAGTTATTGTTGAAGTGGAGTTTGAACCTCTTCTCCGATGTCTCGGTGAGTTTTCCTACATATATTTCCATTCCTGTCCCACATCCTAAACGCTTGCCTCTCACATTGTTTGATGATCCCAAATTGCCCCCATGATGATTTGGTGGCCCGTTTTGGGTCAGTCCTAGCTTTATGCCCTATGTTACTGAGGTAGGATTCAGTCCCTTGCAGTCATAAACTGGATTAAGTGGGTATGGATGTGAATCCAAAAAATAGTTGCTACTCTGTGATGTTATCGATGCACTGATTTTGTATTGTTTATTTTTAAGGTTACTGAAGATGAGATAACTGAAGCAACAGAGATCTCAGAAGTTACAGATGTGATTGAATCTGAAAGCATCAAAAAGGTAGGACTGGAGAATGTAGAAAGAGGCGGATAATGGGTGAAATGCCTAGTTGTGTTTTGCACGGCTTATGGTCTCATCTGTCAGAATTTTTCTGTGATACATACCTAGCTTGAGAAACAAAGTAAAATGACTACCTACATCTCTTGAGAAAGACATTTTGATACTTGTGTGGAGTAACCAGTCACGTGTGGTGAAATTCTTCCCTCACCGTGCACTGTTATCAGGCCCGGTTCTAGAGGCGAAGCCGCCATCGTGCCATTTAATTTCAGCTGCCCCCTCACCCTATAATACCTTCACTTGTTTTCTAAACCAGTGTATTTAAAATTAAACATTTTCGCAATTTCCTTAATGTCAAAAAAATTTAAGAAAATTTCTTCCTAGGTAGAAGAAAACTTGACTTATGCATTTAACGAATCGACGACAAGTTTAATTAATTCATCAGTAAAATTCCTAATATAAAGCGAGTGCCGATTATAGACTTAATTTTCTTGAAAAAGATGTCACCTCATATTCTTGCAAATACGAAATTTAGCAAAAGTCTGTTTCTTCACATCACACCTGAACTAGATATTTAATACTTTAATATACTTTACCTCCCAATTTACAGGTAAAACGACTTCTGAAATTATATTTAAACTTGGTCTTTTAACAATAACAAAGATTGTAGAAACAAACACTGAACACTACAAAAACTTTTGATTGATGTGCTACGTAATTTCGCTGCCACAATTCACGTGTTGTGACTTGCCTGTTTTTCTTTGAAGCAAGTTACTGACATTCGATGGGAAAAGACGAGCCCCGCGCCGAGCCTACGTTTTGTTGAGGGCAGTCACGGCCGCCCTCTATGTTTGGCCACCTTCGTTCATGCATGCTTTGCACAACCAGCAGAACTGGGCCTGACTGTTATTTAAGAAACGTAAGAAATTTGACCAATGAGAGGAGACCATTTAGCCCGTTTGTTTAGCTAATAGCTAAATCCAGATTGTTGTCATGCTTGGGGAACACAGTAGGCCATGACACAAATACTAAGGTGACATCTACACTGCCACATATGATAAAAATCTCCGACGTTGCTAGAATTTTCACATAGTTTATGAAAGTCTGGACTAAACGAGTGAAAACGTGTATGACGTAATTGTCTGCCTACAAGAGTCATATTAGTGTTTGCTTAGTATGAATAGAATAGAATTTTCTCTAATAGCTATATATCATAGTATAACCTACCCTGTAATTTAATATGAGATACTCTGCAAGTCCAGTATGTCTTATCATCTATAAATTAGGGACGCTCTGTCGCCCCCTGGCTGCAGCAGTTTGTGCCCACATTCCTCCTGTTCATCTCTAATTGGGTAATTAATCCTTTTTAAAAACAAACTCTGTATACGTGTTTCAAAGTAGCTGGCTTGTAGATGGACTGTTTTTGTGATAATTACGCAGAAGTTATCTTGCAGATAAAGCACTGCTTGGCATGCGACACTACTGATTTTCCATGGTGCCAATTTATTATTTAATATACTATCGAGTAAAAAACAAAATGTTGGACTTTCTGACTTTTTTGCCTTGTTTTGCAAAATTCTGATTCCTCTTACTTTATATGCAGGCTGGAATATCCATAGAAGATGAGCAAGCATTGATTACATCTTATAAGTATGTTGGCGCAACAACGAACATCCATCCATATCTGTCAGCAATGATTAATTACGCGCAGCCAGTCAAGTTTCAAAGCTTTGATGCGGCAGAAGGTAAGGAAATTACTATAAAAGGTAAGAAAATGAACATTTGTACAACTTTTTTTTTGTTAAGGGGAAGATTCTACCACTTCTGCTTCTTCTCTCGTACCATTTATGATAATAGTGGAGGTTGTAAATTAAGAGTAGTCGGCAGGATAAAACCAACAGCCGGGAAAAGCAATCCTGTACATTATCATTAGTTAAACTGCACTTCAAGCTCTGTGGTAATGCGTGTGAAGATCCACAAGGAGGCAGTATAACTCAACAAGAAATCTCTTTTGCTGAAGCCTTCCTTTTCATATACAAGCTGAAGAGAAGCCAGATATCAATAAAATGCACCACACATCATCACTTTTAGCAGCGGTTCTCAAACTGTGGGGCGCGCCCCAAGAAGTGTGGCGTAATTTCGCTATTCATATCAGAAGCAAAAAATATAGGAATAAATTTTATTAGGGTTTAAAAAAAATGTTAGGGGGGCACGATTAAAACTGCTATGAAAACTTGGGTCGCAAATACTTAAAGGTTGAGAAACACCGATTTATAGGAATATCCCTTTTTTGTCAGGAGCAGCAGATTTTGAAATTGTAGACTCTTTGAGACATGATTGTGAAACCAGGAAGTCAAAAAAATCAGTAAAAAAATTAAATGAAATGCATTACTTCGTCTAGTGTCAGGGATCTGTACACGTACACTGCTGTCACATGACTGTTTTGACGATGTGACGTGATTCCCTCAGATTAACACAAGCGGGTCAGTGTAGGGGGCGAAACTGCAGTTTTTGGTTACACGATCCAGCCTTGCCTGTTAGTGTGGGCCACACCCTCTGGAACAGAACAAGTCCGGCCATTGCACCGCAGGTCATCCCGTTAACTCTACTGGATATTTAATGGTGGTGGTCTTGGTGGTAGGTAGAAACACCTGCTCCGTCTGATACGTTTATTCCCTGTTACCCGAGGACTTGCAAATTAGAACGATTGTTGACCGTGACACAGAGACAGTGGGTGATGGACTAGTATCCCATTTACGGTGGTTCATGATTTGTACCCACCCAGGACCAATATGTTGTTCCCCATTTCCTGGTAACTGAAAACATGCTCTCTGAAAACTGATGGATGGATTATTTGTGATGTTTTCATGTAAGGTGTAGTTTCAAGTCAGAATAGCTTGTTAAATTAATATAATGAAAATGAGGCAGCACGGAGGCGCAGTAGCAGTGTTGCTGCCTCACCAGAAGAGCACACGGGATTTGACAAACGAGAGGAGACCATTCAGCCCACCAAGCCCGTTTGTTTAGCTAACAGCCAGGCTGTCCCCACATCTCATCCAGGTTCTTCTTGCAGGTTGTTGAGGTTTCTGCCCTCAACTCCATAACTCAATAGTTTGTTCCAGAGTCCCGCAACTCTTTGCGTAAAGAAGTGTTTCCCGTCTTCAGTTGTAAATGCACTTCCCCTTAATTTCCACTGATGTCCTCGAGTACGCGATTCACTGCTAAGTTGAAAAGATTTTGCTGGATCTGCTCTATCAATGTCTTTTAGAATTTCGATGACATGGATGAGATCTCCATGCAGTCTCCCCTGCTTGAGGTTAAACATAGTCTGTCACAGTCGGACATGTCCTTAAGTCCCATGATGCACCTGGTTGCTCTCCTCTACACAACTTCAAGTGCTGCTGTGGTGACCAGAACTGCACACCATATGGGGTCGTATTAGTGCATTATATAATCATATTCAACAATTTTCATGATATAACCTGTTTACCGTTTTATTCTCTTCAGCACATCGCTTAGATGACAAAAACGTTGTATCAACATAAACCCCTAAGTCCGTTTTAAAGGTTGCTTCCAGTCACTCAGATGTTCCTTTCACCCCACGTGTAGCACTTTGCACTTTCCAACATTACACTCCATTTGCCAAGTGCTGGCCCACCTCTGAAGCTTGTCCAGGTCTTCTTGAAGTCTTTATGCAGCTGCCCCAGTGTCTGCCATTCCTGTAATATTAGCCTCATCCGCAGATTTCACATGTGTACCAACTACGTATACTAGAACTCAAATCACTAATACAAATAGAGAAAAGTAAAGGACTGAGGACAGACATGTGATGATGTCGAGGCTCCCATCTCCAGTTTGGGAGCTCTTCAACCCGACACTGTCGGTAATGTCACCGGATGAGCTGGACAGTGAGGAAACAACGAAGCAAGGGGATGGTGCAAAAAAGTGCAAGAGTGCTTTTATTAAAATCAGGAAAATCAACACAGTGTCCAAAAAGAAAGTGTAGTGCTCCACAGTTCCATAAATAAATAATCCATAAAAACAGTGAAATCCCAGCAAGGATAAAACGAGACTAAAACAGCAGCAGACATTGGGGTCACACCAGCCAGACGCAGCTCCTTCCCAGTCTCTTCATCTCACCTATGGTTTGCTCAGCCAAAGACACTCCAGCCGCCGCGGTTCTCTTTCTACCGACCCCCGTCTGCTAGAACGCTCGGGGTCGGTTGTCCTCCCGTCTTCCTTCTCGTACACGTGGTCGTCCCTCAGATCCCTAGGGCGGACTCCTCCACAATCGTACCCACTTTCCCATTCAGTGGGCACAATCCGTCCCTTGAGCACCGATCGCTCGCTCTATTTGGGACCCCCAGCCACGCTGACCTTCCTTTTGCTCAGCTGGCTGGCTCGTCCATTCTCTTGATTTCCCCCCAATTCTGCTCTCTCGCTCTCCAGTCTTTTACCGTTCTCTTTTCTCCTCTTCCACCTCGCGCTTCTCCTAATTATTACGGGGATGTGGCTCAGGTGTGGCGATTGGCAGCTCCCGGCATCAATTATGGAGGTGCCCGGGAGCCGCTCCGGCCACACTACCACGCCCCCTCTTTAACCCGCGAGTGTGGCGACTATTTATTTAAAAACTGGCCTTTTTGATTTGCGCTATGGACCCGCTATACCACAAGACCCCCCCGAGGGACTCCACTGATGTCCTCACTCCACTTTCTCCTCGTATCTGTACTCTTTATCTCCTGATGGTGAACCACCTTGAGGTCCCGTCCTGTAGGTTAACTTCTGATGCCCACAGCCTCTACTTTTTAGAATAAATGTCCAGTGTGGGACGACTGAGTCAAAGGCTTTGTGAAAGTCGACGTCAATTCTGCCGTATCCTTCAGTAAAACTCTTGCAGTTGCGTATTCAAAAACATCAAAAAGATTTGTCAAAAGCGCCCCTTGGCTCAGGTCCCGGTTCCTCCCTGCTTGCATGTTCCCTACCCGGCGACTCTGCCCCAGAAAATGTATGGATAAGGATAATGACGAACAAATATGTTGTAGTTCCATGCAAAATCTGTTCGAAACGGGACTGCAGTGTTCATTTGAGGAATTCCTAAAGTAAATAATGTTGTGTCTGTCTGCACTCCAGCTGTCCACGACTCTTCAAGGACAAAGCAGTGAATAGATGGACTAGGTGGTGCATTTAAAAGAGCTACTCCATGAGAACTTGGATGGACAGTTTCACTTGTGAAAGAAGTGGTATAAAGCAACACAAATGATGACGTTCAAAGGTACAGATACTTACATATGTGTATGTGTTTCTTATCTTCTAGATAGGAACATCCATTACAACATGTCTTCTTTCAATGAATCGGTTGGACTGGGGTATCTGAAGACTAACGCCATCGAATTTGTGAAGTATCCTTAAATGTAAACCGATGAGAATTCATGAAGTGAAAGTCTTGGCTTTTCAAGGTCTTTGTTAAACAGCAAATTTCAACATCTATGCATAATGTATGACTGCATATTTTTTGAATTCACCTAATTGCTAGTTGTTGTAAGGAGTCCCATGGGCGAGGGCACTACTAAGATGCCATAAGATACAAATAACTCCAAAAGATAACTTTCAGGCAAGAAGGGGAACCACACTAGCAAATACAGGAGAGTTTCTACAATTTCTCGTCATACAACGTTGAATGACATTGGATTCGAGTTGACATTTTTGACACTGATCGCCAGAAAATGACTCTTTAATGTCGAAGTGTCAACAGATCTGCTTTCTGGCATGTATGGATGACTGGGCTACCCACCTTCTGCAACTGTGTGAATGTACCAAAGGGGAACCTCACCATCCACCCTGCTCTTCGACTGTGTGAAACACACCAAGGAGGAACCAACTCCTCAACAGTGTGTAAACCCCATGTGTCTCCATCTAACATATATGTGGATGGACTAACACCATTAGTATCGCTAACTCTGGTGCATCCATTGCAGCTGAAAATTTTATTTTTATTTCCCTCTCACTTTGGCTTTGTATCCAGCAAGGGGTGCTCTTTCTCCCCTGGGATGTGTTTCTTGATGCAGAATTGACTAGATCCAAACACTATACCTTTCATACCCATGGGGGAAAATAATTACAAGAGAGAGAAGTATGGTACAAAAAGAGATATATGTATTTACCTTGCTTTAAAAGGTAACATTCATTCCCAGAAATGCATAATCCTGTAAACATATATATTTAGGCTGGAGAGAAACATTGGAAAATCTCAGCCAAGTGGAAGAATGCTGACAAATCAGGTGTCCCATGCAGCAGCGAGGAATGTCGGTGGCATAGCGAGACGCTTCTGACGCCATGCTGGATCCTCGTTATTTTAAACACTCACATAATTACATATTCACAGAATTCATGTCAGAACTAGTTGGTTATTAATACCTTCACAGATTCTGGGTTTTGTAACCATATCAGTTAAGCAGACATCAGCACTTCCCGAAACAACCTTCTTGTGTCCTTCAAATGTTTTCTGCCCGTGTCCCTAACCTAACTTACAGCTGTCATTTGTCCATCTCCCTGGCTGTCTGTCTCTTTCTCTCAGCTGAATTGCATGGATTTGTGAAACACAAATTACATTGGCACAAATAATCTTCTTGCTACAGGCTTACAGCCAATCTCTTCTACTTTCCAGAACATTTAGTGGTCTATTTTTACTTTTTTGTACACAAAGTATAGGGAAAGTATTGTAATCGTACAAAGATTCTATGTCGAGATTTTGATGAATCTCAATGTTGAATGTATTGTAATCGTCCAAAGATTCGATGTTGAGATTTTGATGAATCTCGACGTTTTAGTCCTCCCTGACTTTCTCATATATGAAGTATAGGGAAAGTATTGGAATCGTCCAAAGATTTGATGTCGATATTTTGATGAATTTTGATGTTGAAAGTATTGGAATCGTCCAAAGATTCGATGTCGAGATTTTGATGAATCTCGACGTTTTAGTCCTCCCTGACTTTCTCATATATGAAGTATAGGGAAAGTATTGGAATTGTCCAAAAATTCAATGTCGATATTTTGATGAATTTCGATGTTGAAAGTATTGGAATCGTCCAAAGATTTGATGTCAAGATTTTGATGAATCTTGACGTTGAAAGTATTGGAATTGTCCAAAGATTCAATGTCGATATTTTGATGAATTTCGATGTTGAAAGTATTGGAATCGTCCAAAGATTCGATGTCGAGATTTTGATGAAAGTCCTCCCTGACTTTCTCATATATGAAGTATAGGGAAAGTATTGGAATCGTCCAAAGATTCGATGTCGAGATTTTGATGAAAGTCCTCCCTGACTTTCTCATATATGAAGTATAGGGAAAGTATTGGAATCGTCCAAAGATTCGAGGTCGAGATTTTAATGAATTTCGACTTTGAAAGTATTGGAATCGTCCAAAGATTCAATGTTGAGATTTTGATGAATCTCGACGTTTTAGTCCTCCCTGACTTTCTCATATATAAAGTATAGGAGAAGTATTGGAATCGTCCAAAGATCTGATGTCGAGATTTTGATGAATCTTGATGTTTTAGACCTTCCTGACTTTCTTGTATACAAAGTTTAGGGAAAGTATTGTAATCGTACAAAGACTCCATTTCAAGATTTTGATGAATCCCGAGGTGTTAGACCCTCTCTGAGTCTGAAAATACAGTTTTTGGAATTATGTATGTGTGTGTGTTCACTTTTACTTTGGTCAACCAAATTTTTCATACAAGTATTAGGTACAAAACAAAGATTTCTATCAACTTTTGGGCTATTTCCGCTAACCGGCAGTGATACTTTACCTGAAAACATACTTAATTTTTTTTTATTATGCATGCAGCTATTTATTCAACTTTGCTTTTATAATAATTGTTCAATATATTATTAATTTGGTTTGATTTGTTGTTGATGGTTGTTTAATGTACATAATGTAAAAATGTAATCATTGTCTTGCGGTTTACTCCTCAAATATTCATCCCCATATCTTGGTAAACGAGAAGGTCGAGGGGAGACCACTCCCGATTCTTTAGCAATGTCCTGGAAATCCAACATGGGCTGTGTTATTTCATCCATGCTTGGAGGGTGTTAGACTTGCATTTCATAATGGAGGAAACAGACTTGGTTCTTATTCTTGAAGTACGATACTCGACCTTTTACTGACACAGTCATCCTTGGAGCTACAGCCCATGTAGAACGTTGACCTCCAGAAGAACACTTCTATAATCGTCTTAATTTTGTGTTCCTATTCTTCCAACTGTGAACCTCCATCCTTCTTAGATCTTTCTCCAGATTCAACATGAATGAATCTTTTTCTGTTGATTAGTGTTAAAAACGGCCAATTATTTGTACTGTGATTCAGTGTTGGACAACAATAACGCGTGCAAATGTCCAAAGTGGTAAAGTGATGTTGGATTATTGTCTAATTCAAGATGGTGACCTTTGTCCTCTGGTGTCAAACGTATTTGTGGTGCTGTCTAAGAGAATGTGGATCAGGTGCTCAGAAAAATGTGCAATTGTTTCATTAGGAGGGCACTCTGGATTGTTGAATGGTCTCGGGGTCTCGTGTTGTTTTTCACAATAAGAATCATTTCAATTCCCTCTCTCTATATTTTGTGGTAGCACAACGTGTGACTTTAGTTTTCATTTCCTAACAGAAATGTTCCATCTCATAACATTATTTCCCCTTAATGACATTCACAGTTATAACAAACGACAAATGAGTCGAATCTACCCCAAAGGGGGCCGAGTGGATTCCAGTAATTACATGCCTCAGATCTTCTGGAACGCTGGCTGCCAGATGGTCTCCCTGAACTACCAAACCCCAGGTAAGAGAGCTCAGGCTGCGTGACCCACATCTCGGTGTAAGGGGGCGAGGAGCCGCTTGCAAACAGATGCCCTAATTGTGCTCGTGGCATTTTTGTTTTTTTCTTTGGATGAGGGCATATGGCTTGGTGTGAAATCATGTGTGCCAAATTACTGAAGAATGAGAAGTGAGGATGGTGAAGAGGGCACAGCCTGTAGCGGAAGACATTTTGGAGTCTGTTAAGTACTTCAGTTGTGTTGCCTTTTGTCTACCTGCTCTAAGAGTTCATCCTAGCAGGCGGACCCCCCAGGTCACCCCTGACTTGGAATGAAGCATGAGGGTCAACCAAATAGGAAAGGCAATTTGAAAATGACGTGGTAACCGCAATGGATAGAAGCTGACGCAATACAAGACCTTCGCAATGGCTTATGGGTAGTTGGAGCACACACACGCAGCGCAGCGCTCTGCCGTTATTCTAGTTGATGCTAAAGGTCAAATGAAGACGTCGAGCTACACGCCGTCATGAGATTCCCGTGGGCAGCAAAGTGAAATCTTCAAAGTGCTTTTCTTCCTTGTGAATCGATCGTCAGAGCAAAGGGTTGGGGAGGTCGTCTGGGATCGACCGTCGTCCCCCCCTGTGCTGCTACCACCGCCCCTAAGGCTGGGAAACACCGAATGAGCAAGGGTGCTGTTTTTAGGTGCTTTGCTTAAATGGGGTCTCTTTATCTACCATTCGGACTTACATAAAAGTCTGATCACGCTTTAGGTCATATTGAGGTTGTAACAGAGAATATTCTGGCACCACTGTATCTATCATGGCTAGCACTGCAGTGATTCAGCCAGATACACTTTATTATTTAACCTGTTTGCTGTTTTTTCTTTTTCTTTTTAGATTTAGCTATGCAGCTAAACCAGGGCAAATTTGAATATAATGGATCATGTGGGTAAGTAATGAGATCAGAGCAGATTTCAATCTGCATCAGACTTCACTGCTCTTAATAATCACATGTAGCGTCGTATTCTTTGTGAGCGGACGTCTAATGCAAGTGGGCGGCAGGAGCGCAGGCTGCACATGCAGTGGATGCCTCTGATGCTTTATTACAGCTTGCCAGTCCCTGATTTGAACTCCTGAAATCATTAAGACTAGAATGGCATTTAAGTTCAGCTACGTACACTCCATAGTCCGAAATGAACCCTTATATAGAAAAGAAAAGGCATTCTGCCACCTTTTGTGAAGCGCCAGCTGGCTGTCTGCTACTGTGTGCTTTCGACTACACGTCCCACCAAAACGACTCCGTCTATCTGTTCTTGTATTCAAGCTGGGTGGTGCAGAGTGTGGTGCTGCTGCCTCACAGCCCAGCAGATCTTGGCTTAAATTTGAAGCCTCACTGTGCTGTTTGCAGAGTTGGCACATCACCATGGTTTGGGGTTCATTGGCAACTCTCAATTTGCTACGTGTGAGCATATCTTATGATATACTGGTGTCCCGTCTAGGGTTCAATTCTGTTTTGCACCCAACGCTTCAAGGAACAGCCACCAGCTTGCCATGACACTAAACTGGATAATCAGGTTTAGAAAAATACAGGACATGGATGCCTGCATTGCAGCTGATTATGGCAGTCAGGCGTGCAGGACATTTACGAATGGCCACCTTGATATGTTTCACTTCAGAATGTAATGCTGTAGTCGTGAAAAGTCCAATACCTATGGGACTCTGTTTACTTCAGTACTTTACATTCTTAATAAATATTCACTTTTTTAAAAAACAAAAAAAAACAAATCAGGTTTTCTTCACTAAACAGATTTTCTGTATTTGTATCTCTAACTTGGTAGCTACTTACTGAAGCCAGACTTCATGCGCCGGCCAGACAGAACCTTTGACCCCTTCTCAGAAACGCCTGTCGATGGTGTCATTGCAGCTACTTGTAGTGTTCAGGTAAGGAAAATTTGATTATCTATCTATCTATCTATCTATCTATCTATCTATCTATCTATCTATCTATCTATCTATCTATCTATCTATCTATCTATCTATCTATCTATCTATCTATCTATCTATCTATCTATAGTGCCTTTCCCATATATATATATATATTCCTGCCAACTACGCTATCTATCTATTATATAGTGCCTTTCATATCTAGCTACCAATCTATTATATTGTGCTTTTCGTGTCTGTCTATCTAATCCTGCCAACTATGCTATCTATCTATCTATCTATCTATCTATCTATCTATCTATCTATCTATCTATCTATCTATCTATCTATCTATCTATCTATCTATCTATCTATCTATCTATCTATAGTGCCTTTCCCATATATATATATATATTCCTGCCAACTACGCTATCTATCTATTATATAGTGTTTTTCATATCTAGCTACCAATCTATTATATTGTGCTTTTCATGTCTGTCTATCTAATCCTGCCAACTATGCTATCTATCTATCTATCTATCTATCTATCTATCTATCTATCTATCTATCTATCTATCTATCTATCTATCTATCTATCTATCTATCTATCTATCTATCTATCTATCTATCTATCTATCTATAGTGCCTTTCACAACATGGCTGTGGCTGTTTTTCATTGCCCATCTATTATGATGGTCGCCTGGCTGGGTAAGGAGCCACCATCCCAGC
Organism: Erpetoichthys calabaricus; assembly: GCF_900747795.2. Taxonomy (NCBI): domain Eukaryota; kingdom Metazoa; phylum Chordata; class Cladistia; order Polypteriformes; family Polypteridae; genus Erpetoichthys; species Erpetoichthys calabaricus. The sequence continues at coordinate 5,022,683 of NC_041408.2, read as the reverse complement.
CAGGATTCCAGTCTAGGCCAGTTTTACATATAATTGGCATATTTATTCCCATAACTGGAAATATGCTCTCATATATGTCCCAATATATTCATATAAAAATGTATTCATCTGTATTTATATACAGTAAAAGGCAAATACAAACAGATAAGTGGTCGAGGTGCCACAGGTAACCCTGTTTGATGTCCAGTGATGAAAAAGCACCGAAAATTAAAGGCAGCCGGTGAAAAATCTTTGCTAGCGACTTCTCAGCTCTTCTCAACCATTTAGAACAGACGTATGTTTAGGAGGAGATCCCAGCCAATCAGAGGTCTGGTCCAGTGTGATGTCAGACTTCCAGTAGTTGCGGGACTTGAAGAGGAAGAGTCGGGCTGAAGAGTCCATAGAGGAAGTGACATCAGCAGTGCTCCGGAGTGTTCTCCTCTGTTTTAGGGTAACCAGAAATTACATTAAAGGTCGTATCACACTTAAATTCAGACCCAAAACTGTGTAACATGTCCGATGCTCACATGCTTTGCAATGTTGAATTAAGTTTAGTATTAAACTGCTTTATAATTTTAAATATGTAGTGTGCTTTTGAGCCTGAGGTAGAAAGTTTTCATTCCTGATTTATGATAAAAGGTAAACCATTGCTTGGAGTCTCAGATTGTTTGCATTATTTGCCTTCTGCTCACGGTTTTCCAATACCGAGTTTGGTTAGCTGTATTAGCTGCACAGAGCTGACATTTTTAATTTTGGATATGTTAATTCTAGATTGTAGACTTTTGTGACAGAACACACTGAGTGAAATGAAAGAGACGTTAGGGCGCCAGCTGGGCTTCCCCATTTAATTGGCAAACAGAAAAAAAAATCAACAAAAATGGTGCCTCGGGCACAACTAAGTATAGCTTGGGTTACCGTGTGTCCACATTGATGATTTGGGTTCAAGTGAATGCCATCTCCTAAGGTCCGCCTATTTTTATGGAGTCAGAGGTCAAAGGGGTGGAGCGAGCTCTGGGCACTGTGGGCGGAGCAAAGCGTCTTCTGCAGTGTAAAGAGAATATACACTTAGTGTCAGTGCCCCCTCTTGTCCCAGAGTAGTATGGCTAACCTCACCAGAGCCGGAAAGGTGATCTCCAGGCCCACATGAGTAACACTTTACATACCGTAAATATCATTTGAGCTTTTTAAAATCTGTACATTTATTTTTTCAGGTTTTTTCAGGTCAATTTTTATCTGACAAAAAGATCGGGACATATGTGGAAGTAGACATGTATGGGTTGCCAACAGACACCATCCGGAAGGAGTTTCGAACAAGAATGGTGATGAACAATGGTCTCAATCCGGTGTACAATGAGGAGCCATTTGTGTTCAGGAAGGTACGTTGATTTATTGTTTCACGGATGGACACTGGCTATCTGTACTTTTACAAGCTTTGAGAACGCAATTGCATTCGAATTGTACTCAATAAATAGATAAGGTGTGCACTAGTGTGGAGGAAGCCTCCTGAGGACCTCCAGACCAAATAGCCACAAAAATATATACTCATTTTAGAAAACTTAAATAAATATGTTGTGAAATTTTAGGCTGAAGAAATGAGTGTGTCACCACATGATGTTATAAGTGACTCCGTGCCCGTTACTGAGTTTACAAGAAAATATTGTAGGAATGTGCAGGGAGCTCTTTAAAAACAGAAAGTAAAAGACGGGGCTTCACAATCTGAAGGGGGCAAGATCATAGGCGGAGTTTGGGGAGGGGGGTAAGGGGGCTGTGCCCCTGCAAAATGCAACATACGTCAATAAGACATTCATATATAATGTTGCAATTATGATAACTTTGTCTTCTAATGTCATGTTTTCAAAAACACTATTACCATACAACGTATCATATCATGCTCTGTAGATGCTTAGAGTTGTACCAGAATGACTCGAGTGACTGATATCAGCCCAAAATCACTTGCAAATACTTCCAATGCATTCCATTTTTCATTCCAACAGATGGCACTTCACAAAGATTAAAACTGCTATTACAAATCCCATACCAAATGGCATATAACAGACTCATATGCATTTCATTTGTCATTCCAACAGATGGTGCATTACAAACATTTGCAATAATAAATAAACCTTTGACCCTTTCTTAGAAACGCTTGTTAATGGTGTCATAGCAGCTACTTGTAGTGTTCAGGTAGGGAAAATTTGATCATCTATCTATCTATCTATCTATCTATCTATCTATCTATCTATCTATCTATCTATCTATCTATCTATCTATCTAATCCTGCCAACTATGCTATCTATCTATCTGTCTATCTGTCTGTCTGTCTGTCTACCATTGCCTGAGTATACATCTGCAGGGTACTGGAAAGGTTCACTTGGTGCTGCAGGATTGCAGTTGGTAACATATCCTAACACATCTGTTATATAGCATCATGCGCTGGCCAGACAGAACCTTTGACCCCTTCTCAGTAACGCCTGTCGATGGTGTCATTGCAGCTACTTGTACTGTTCAGGTAGGGAAAATTTGATTATCTATCTATCTATCTATCTATCTATCTATCTATCTATCTATCTATCTATCTATCTATCTATCTATCTATCTATCTATCTATCTATCTATCTATCTATCTATCTATCTATCTATCTATCTATCTATCTATCTATCTATCTATCATATAGTGCATATCACAAACATTAACACAGCTTTTACAAATCCCAGGCCAAATGGCATGTAACAGAGACATATGCATAACATCACAAACATTTGTAGTAATAAAAGGCATTGATTTTTTCAGTCTAACAGATGGCATATCATAAACATGTACCCTGTTTTTATGAATTCTATACCAAATGGCATAAAAGAGAAACATTGGCATTGCATTTGTCATTCCATAGATGGTGCATCACAAATGTTAAAGTTGCTTTTACAAATCCCATGCCAAATGGTATATAACAGAGACATGTGCACAGCATTTATCATTCCAACTGATGGCGCATCACAAACATTTGTCTTGAAGCATTTCATTACTACACATGTTTGTAATGTGCCATTTGTTAGAATGACAAATGCAATGTATTTTATTGCTATATGTGTTACAAAATACATTCCAATAGATGGTGCACTGCAAACTTTAATGTCGAGGTGTACATTGATTACTTAGATTTTAAGCCATCTAGACACAGCTAGTTCATTTATTAAATAACATTTAAAATAGGCGAATAAATATGGGTAGCCTTGTTACACATGGATGTTAAATGGATGCACCGCCAGATTTAACCATAGCAACAGTGCCAGTGAAGAATACAGAATCACCTGGCACAACATGAAATGAAAAATTGTAATGATAAGTCCCATAATAAAAACAGTCAATTTAAATCCTATAAAAAATAATAGAGGTAATTGTGAGGATTTCTTTCACCCTGCGGTTATGATGCAAAGCACCCGGAGTTGTGGATCCTCCTTCTCACTAAATACATAAATGAATAAACAAATAAAGAACACGACTGCGTTGCTTGCTTTTCAGATTTGTTTTAGGCGTTTCGTTTAGGCTTTTCTACTTTTTTCTCGTAACATTTTCTGTTTTCTAAGAAATTAAGTAAAATCCCCCCACTGAAATTTAGCTCTTCTGGTAAACAAAGTAAAAAGAAGCGGCAGCCAATTAGCCTTAGTGGGTAATTGTACCACCAGGACCTGAGGCGCCCTCGGCTTTGGACAGCTCGACTCGCTGAACATTCAATGTATTTTTTCAATAAAAGAAGGAAGCCACACCTTCTCCTCCCCTTTGATTATACAACTCCCCATTATCCCTGTTAAAGTGCTTTGCCGTTGCCAAAATTAATTACTCGCCGCTTCATGGGGCTGAAGTCCCACGAGCTGAGATAATTAAACAATGATTCCTCGTTATGTAACTCGGCACGAGTGCGCTTGACACCGAGAGAGCTTTTTGTCAGCTTGTGGATTGTGCCAGTGGGTCACCTGACAAGGGGGACGAGCGGCCAGAGCCGTCTGAGGAGAAGGAAGTCGTGTGAAAAAGTAAGTACACCCCACGAAATTTTGTATGTGGACTTATCAAGATTGAATCTCCATGTAAATTGTATCTACAGCTCAAGGCAATATAATATAATAAAGATCAGGCCCCATTGACATTTCGTAGTCCACCCTCTAATTTAAATAAACACCTGCAAATTTTGCGTGTTGAAAAATTAAATCCGTGTGACGATGCGGGTCCACTCCAGACTCCCTCTTGCCATATGGGAGCCTCTCGAACCCAACACCGTCGATAGTTATGACCAAGCTGAGTGGACTAATTTGGACAAATCTAACATGGAGCAAGGGGATGGTGGAAAAGTGTTCTGTGCTTTTATTAAAAACCAAAAAGTGTCCACAGTGCAGTGTTCCAAATGTTCATAAATAAATAATCCATAAAAACCAAGTGAAAAGTGAGGGATAACAACCACAATAAATAAATCCATTAAAACCAGAGGTTAAAATACAGTCCCGATCTCAGCCCACCCCCTTCTTCTTCTTTATGATCTCAGCCCTCCTCCTTCTTCTTCATCATCATCTCCCCCATCACTCGGGCAGCCACGAACTTCACTCAAACCAGACCACCCAAGGTCAGCTCTCCTCCCAGTCTTCTTTCACGCACCCGCAGTCGTACCTCAGATCCATATAGAGGTCATCCGCCACACTCACTTCACTCCGCACAACTATTCAGTGGGACGAAGCAGCTCTTAGAGTGCCATGGCCTACACTCCTTTGCAGGGCCCCCAGCTCATGCTGCCTTTCCTCCCTCTAGGTGGCCAGATCTTCCTCAGGAGACTGCACTTTCCGTCATCTTCTTACCTCCATCCCTTTTCTCGTTACTTTCCTCCTTCACCCCCACTCATGGGATTAGCCGCTCCTGGCATCACTTACAGACACGGATGATTCCTCACCTGTACCCTTAAGTGAGGAAACGACAAGGGTCTATAAATATTAAGCATATGTGGGTCTAGGTCTGAATTTTTAAGTAATGATTTAATATCTGACACTTGTCAGAATTGGGAACTGCACCATTCAGGAATGAGCTGTTAATAACAAGGCTAAGAATGGGCGCTTCCAAAACATCCTCTGAGCATGTTGCTAGTTTTGTTGGCACTGGATCTAAGAAACAAGTAGTAGCTTTCATTTTAGAAATTAAAGTTAAGATGTCCTGTTCTGTTACAAGATTAGAGATTCTAAACTGGCGTATGTAATTCGAGACCGGGTTTGCTAAGATAGTATTAGGTTTGCACTGTAATGATGACATCTGGGATCTTATATTTTCAATTTTCTCACTAAGCCCATTCCTTAAGCTGCAAGTTAAACTGCGATGATTTATTTAAAAGCAATGAGCCACGGACCTCACCTTACCACAGTCCGCCCCTCAATTTATCAGTTTCTCAAATGTTCAAACGGAACAGACTGCAAAGATCCCGGTTCAATAAAACAGTACTCTATTGGACTGAGGTCTTATGATGTTTGAGGGATATCGGAAGTATGGGATCAAACTTGGATGACAAAACAGCAGACCCAAACACAATCATGGCGCTGAACTCAGAATAAAACTGCTCCGTATCATTCTCCCAATGTGCAATACAGACCTTAAGTCAACAAGTGCAATTTGTATATTTTGTAAAGTACTTTTATTACTATTCGGTTTGTTATTATTTTCTCTCTTCTTGTCTTTTTAAATCTTATGTCTCACACTGAGTTGACTGCACCTTCAATTTTGTTGTTCCTTTATAAAAGTGACAATGACAATAAAGATCTATCTATCTATCTATCTATCTATCTATCTATCTATCTATCTATCTATCTATCTATCTATCTATCTATCTATCTATCTATCTATCTATCTATCTATCTATCTATCTATCTATCTATCTATCTAATCTTGCCAACTATGCTATAATCCTGCCAACTACGCTATCTATCTAATCCTGCCAACTACGCCATCTATCTATCTATCTATCTATCTATCTATCTATCTATCTATCTATCTATCTATCTATCTATCTATCTATCTATCTATCTATCTATCTAATCCTGCCAACTATGCTATAATCCTGCCAACTACGCTATCTATCTAATCCTGCCAACTACGCCATCTATCTATCTATCTATCTATCTATCTATCTATCTATCTATCTATCTATCTATCTATCTATCTATCTATCTATCTATCTATCTATTTAATCCTGACTACTACACTAAATTAAAATCTATCTATCTATCTATCTATCTATCTATCTATCTATCTATCTATCTATCTATCTATCTATCTATCTATCTATCTATCTATCTATCTATCTATCTAATCCTGCCTACTACACTAAATTAAAATCTATCTATCTATCTATCTATCTATCTATCTATCTATCTATCTATCTATCTATCTATCTATCTATCTATCTATCTATCTATCTATCTATCTATCTAATCTTGCCAACTATGCTATAATCCTGCCAACTACGCTATCTATCTAATCCTGCCAACTATGCCTATCTATCTATCTATCTATCTATCTATCTATCTATCTATCTATCTATCTATCTATCTATCTATCTATCTATCTATCTATCTATCTATCTATCTATTTAATCCTGCCTACTACACTAAATTAAAATCTATCTATCTATCTATCTATCTATCTATCTATCTATCTATCTATCTATCTATCTATCTATCTATCTATCTATCTATCTATCTATCTATCTATCTATCTATCTATCTATCTATCTATCTATTTAATCCTGCCTACTACACTAAATTAAAATCTATCTATCTATCTATCTATCTATCTATCTATCTATCTATCTATCTATCTATCTATCTATCTATCTATCTATCTATCTATCTATCTATCTATCTATCTATCTATCTATCTATAATGACTGACTGACTGACAATATTAAGACACAAAATGAACCAACACCTAAACAACAACCTGCGTCCATCACACCATAAGTGAAAATAAAGAAAGGCCTCCGTAATGTTGATCTGCTCAGGTCCACAAAACATTTTGACAGCCAACGCCTTTAAAAAAGAAAATCAACAGTTTTGGAAATGTCTGCCATGGCAGAATGAGCGAGCGCCATGGAATTAAATAACAGGTTTAATTAGCACTGAGAATTGGCTTCAAATTAAGAAACTGAATAAAGTGAAGTTGGCCCCAACTTAGTTGGTCATCTGTTGGCTCACCTCAAATCAAATTTATGTTTAGGTGTCCGTTTAAGGAAAAAAGAATCAATTCAGTGGTCAGAGTCTCATGAAAAGTCAATTCAAATAATGGGAAATAGTTAATTAGCAGCAAAAACTGGTCACTAATTAAGAAAAGAGTTAGAATGAAAACTGGCAGCCACAGTAGCTCTCCAGGACTGGAGTTGGAGAGCCCCACGCTAGACAATACCAAAAGGCGATGCTTCTTAGGGGTTTATTTCAACCCAACTGTATCATCTTACAGTTTTCTTTTTAAAGCTGTAGATTTCATTTCTGTTATTAACTTTGTAGCGGTGCTACACGATTAACGTCGTCTTAAACGTATTGTGCTGAGTTGCATGTATCCTAGCGTTGTCCTTTTTATGTGGTTTTTGTGTGCCTCTGTAAATATTGTCCCCTGGAAACTAAGAGGGAAGGATAACGCCGTAGAACCGTGGACCACTCGTGATAGTTAGTCCTGTCAATCTCATCATTTGCATCCGGGTCAGTACTGCTGTATTTAAAACATAAGGAGAGAGGAGACCCGGTTTTGTTTCCACACCGACAACTCATTGCAAAGCAAAGAAAAGGACAACAATTCGAATCGCCGACACATTCTCCTGCTTGCCGCTGGACAATATCACCGATACAACGGAAAAAAAAAACACCGGGGTTCTGGATCACGCCGGGACGCCGAGGATCAAGAATGGTGAGACTGTTTTTCGTCGTTTTGGGAGAGGAGCAAGCCATCATTGTTGTCCGTGTGTAATCGCCGTAGGACACTTTTACAACTGGACCGGGTTCACCACCGTTACTCATCCTCCGTTTAAGCTTTGGACTTTCGGAGGCGTTTTGTGTTCCCTTTGTGTTATTTTGTTTCATGTTCAGTGTGGGGGTCAAAGGAGGTCTTGTGTGGTATCTTATCTTTTAGTTGCACCGTTTATTATTATATTATTCTGCCGGGCACTTTTTGGGTGTAATGAGGAAGGGAATGAATTATATATTGTTTTGCTGTTTTGTTCCCTGTCGCTATTACCATATCCATCCATCCATCCATTATCCAACCCGCTATATCCCAACACAGGGTCACGGGGGTCTGCTGGAGCCAATCATAGCCAACACATAGACCCATTGTTATTATTATTATTATTATTTTATCAATTGTTTGCCTTATGATTATTTAACCGTCAACTGGGGAAATTTTTTTGGAAGAAGTATGGCTCATAGGGTCCAACGCTCCTCGTCTTGCCAGGCCACGGGTCTTGGTGGGGTAGCTGCCGTTCCGGATGATTGGGTTGGTCGTATATAGAACTTTTTGTTCTATAGTTAACTTTTTTGGTGCGTTTTGGCCACCATATTTTTGTTTTAATGATCGCCACTATTTTGGATACCCGTCGCCAGGATGGCACCTCATGTTTCCGGGGGTGTGTCCTCAGAGTTTAACACGATGGGTTAAACGTTCGGCTTGTGGATTCCAAACATTTTCCACGTTCTTTACTTAAAAATTTTTCTCGTTTGATTTTTTTTGTGGTTTGGCCTTTATGCTAACGTTTTATTTTTCTCTCACGTTTTGGCTTGATGGTTGAGCTCCAAGTTTTGACCTTTAGTTTGTCCCACGTCAATCCCCTGGTGCTCTCCTTAATGACTTGTCAGCTTGCCAAGGAGGGCCAAGGAACAGTTGGAAAAAATGAAGTAGACGGTGACAGTGGTGAGTTCTGCCCAAATGATGGGACCTCGATATACCTGGAAGTGTTTCCACCTCTCTGATGGCTTGTGTAACGGTAAAAACTCTTGTGTTCTAAGTAAGGAAAGTTAAAAAAAGACCACCTGAAGACAAATCATAGAACAACGATGCTTAATGCATGCGCATTATTTGTCATTCAAGACTACGGCTGAATTAATGTTTTAGAGTCGTCTTGAGCTGCTGAAAGATGAATTTTGAAAATCCAAAATGGCATTTCAAATAACTCTGAAGGAATATGGAGAGTCTCGTGGGAAGTCATTACATGCAATCAGACATTTGCACCGCACTTAGCAGTGCATACAATTGAGATGATACAAAGAGGACATGTATCTTCTTTTAAACACAATATAAAAATGTAGAAGTATTACTAATAGTGTTTCACATCGATAACAAAATTCTTACTTGCATGTCCAACTAATGTACGGCCTGTCGTGAAGACCTGCAACTGGGGTCTCTACCATGATTTATTATCAATGAAAGAGAAAAATATCGATTAAGAAGTGTGATCAAAACTGTATCTGAAAAACTGAAATAAACGTTCAAACCCAAGTTATTCAGCTACACAAACATATGGAAAATTATTTGGGTTAAAACACGATGAATACATTTAACATATTTGAATTCTTTGAATTCAATTACCATGCAACACTGACAGATAATATGCTAGATGTGTAGGAAAGCTATATGAAAAGTAACCAAAAGAATAAACGTAATGAATCAATTAATGTGATGGGGAACGGGAGTAGGAATGGAGAAAGGATGATGTGGATGATCTTGAGACGGAGGTGACGTCATCAGAGGGAGTTGGAAACCATGCGGAAGATCTTCGGAGGTCAGGAGGACGTTTTTGGAACGAATTCAAGGTGCTGTGGTTTTTTGTTCCTTGTCTTTCCTGTTTGGAGAACCACCCCGGGCACAGACAGGCAGACACCGATGGTTCAAAACACCACACACGTTTATTATACATTTTTGCTATTTACAATTTCCCACACTCAACCCAGTCCCCCTGCACCACACACCCTGAAGTCCAGGCCTCTCACAATGCCTCTCTTGCCTTCCTTCACCGCCTCCACTCCTATCCTCCAAGCTCTGTCCTCTTCCACCCGGCTCCAGCTGACGAATGGAGGTAGGCTTCCGGCGGTACATCCTGGTGTGGTGGAAGTACTGCCCTTGCACCTGGAAGCACTCCGGGCGTACACAGTTCCTGGAGCGGCAGCACTTTCAGGGCTTCAAAGGCATCTGGGCGTCCCCTGACGGTGACCACAGGTCCCTACAGGGTTGAGCTTTGTGATGGACAGGCGGCGTTTCAGTCGGGCCGAGACGCCCCTCAACAGAAGAAAGCAGCCTTTTCAGGGCACTACATTACCCTGCACGCTAGATGGCAACTCCCCTGGATAGAAATGGTTCCCTGGATTACCGCAGGGCAGCCTGGGACATGAAGTCCATCTGTTCAGCCTTGTTGGGTTACTGTGGGTGCCGCCAGGGGCAGCTCACCAAGAACCCGGGGACTATTACTGTTATGCTAACCCAGAAGTACTTCAGGGTCACAAGGATGGAAGCCCGCAGTACTTCCGGAACACTTGAGGAAGGATGATGTGGCGTTTGACCCGGAGAAGAAATACTTCCGGGTCATGGACTATAAAAGGACTGTGGGAAACCCAGCAGATGGAGCCAGAGTCGGGAGGAAGTGCAACAGAGCTTCTGGGTGGAGTGGAGGATCGATTATTGTTTAGTATTGATTTATTGATGATTATTTGTGCATTGTGGAGGTGGAGGTGCTTTGTGCACATTATTCAAGAAATAAAATTCATGTCTGATACTTTTACCTGGTGCCTGGACGTGTTGTCTGCGGGTTTGGAGGTGCGACAGCACCCTCTACTGTCACAGTTTCCATGCTCTGTTACCGTGGTCCCCATACCAACCAGGGCGGCTGCCATCTCATTGTCCAGAGGAGGCGTAGTCCCTCTTCCGGTCCTTAAAAAGCGTTAACACGCTGCCTTAGTCCCCCATCTTGTAGTTTCTCACGGCTTGTCAGGTCCTTTAGCTGCCCCCTAATCGCGCGTGTGTGACAACAGACAATATGCTAACCAAAAGAATAAACGTAATGAAAATCAAAACAAAAGTCAAAAAACCGAGGGATCTACCGAACCGCAACCAAAGCGAGAGTCAAAAAATCAAAAGTCAAAATACAAATGTACTGTAAGTGTGATCAGGTCAATAATTGTCGAGTGAGTCCCAAAAGGTGTTGTGGAGCCAACCGGGTCGCCTCTTATAATTCTAAATAAGTAATAATCCAAATTGGAACAGAAATTCTGATAGCGCTGCCTTCTTGGCTCCCTAGAATTCTTGGCTCTTGAGAGTTTTAGAAGGCTTTCAAACAGAATCTCTCGAACAGCCTGTGGAGTTCCTCTCCGTGGGTCGCTTAAGGTGGAAGTGATGCCTCCTACTGGGAGGTCTGACTTTTATAGCCCAAGGACCGGAAGGGGCAGAGTTAGATGCCCTTACTGGGTGTTTTTTTTTTCTGGGCTGTGGAACAAAAGGAAGACAGGCTAGTTAGCGGCAGTGCCCCCTCTTGGCTCGGGGTGGTACCACATACCAGTGAAGAACGCAGAAGGTGAGGTGTGCGAGACAGTATAACAGTTTTCACCATCTGATAAGAGAAAAAGCTAAATTTGTTTCCTTGAGGTTTTCTGAAAAATCTCAAAAGCTTCAAGTTCAAGCTGTTAACTGACCTCTTGCCTTTTAGGTCATCCTGCCAGATCTTGCAGTTCTTCGGATTGCCGTCTACGATGACAACAGCAAGCTCATTGGTCAGAGGATCCTTCCTCTGGATGGTCTTCAGGCAGGATACAGACACATCTCACTGCGAAATGAAGGCAACAAACCTCTGTCGCTCCCGACGATATTTTGTAACATTGTGCTGAAAACATACGTTCCCGATGGATTTGGAGGTATGTCGAAGTTCTCTTTACCGAAACGTTAGACTGTGTTTTGTTTGTTTTAATTGTCTGAAACAGCATGGCATGAAGGTTTATGTGCGCCCCTCACCTTTTTTGATTCCACCATTGGCACCTCACATTACAGTTCCTGCTCTACTTTTCAGGTTCTAGAACAACATTCCATTATTATTTTTGTTTTCATTACTAGTGTTGATACGCAGTGCATACGCTGTATTCATTGGTGGCCTTGTTCAACAAATATTTCCTGGAAATTCGGCTTAAACAAACATTTTTTCCTCCACACACCATGGTGCTTTGTGAGGCCAGCATGATATCACAGAGCTGTGGCAGCCATGTGCAGAACTTTCACACATGCGTACTGTAAGATTGTTGCTGATCTGCTTCAGGCATACGTGATGTCACAACCCGATCGATATTCCAACCTTCAACACTGCTTCTATTTAAAAAAAGGAAACAAACGCTTGCAGTATTTTCATTTGAAGTGAGAATATTATGAGTACTGCCCCCAGATATGTAACACTGATCCCTGCAGTGCCGCATGGCTAATTTGCGTGTATAATTAGCCATGTGCTGCAGTTACCATCTAAAATGAGCCTTGAAGGAGCCTTTTCCTTGTAAAAAGACACATGAAACCCAGTGAAACAATAACACAATATTTATTACAAGGTGTTATTATCTTCTTCATGGAAGGAAAATAGTATAAAACATCTGCACAGACATCAGAAAGAAAAAGGAAGTTGTGGCTGCGCCCAGAGCTGCAACTTCCTAAAATGGAACGAGTCAGTCCCACCCTGTCTCTCCATCGCTTGGCCAACGTGTCCCCCAAGACTGGAACTCTGTGATCGCAATGATGGATAAATATGAGGGGGAGTCAAGCTAAAGTTAGAACATGGAATTTATTAGAAAATTTTAACAGATCTATCATGTCATTTCTCAATGTCGCCTCCACCTTTCTCGAATCACTGGAAGGGCTGGGATTACAGCAGAAGAAAAGGTTTTGGTTGATTTGCTTTGAACCGAGTTTGGTTAAACTTGACTTGCTTGAATGGAATGTTATTTGATTTTAATAAAATTAATAAAATGTCAGAAAAAAGAAAAAAAAAAAGGTTTTGTCTTGTCCTCGCCACCACTCGTGCACCGCTTTCTTTACGTCGTCATCTGTCTTGAATCAACGACCACCCAGATTTTTTTTTTATTTTTAGCGGTCCAAAAAGGTGGAAATCCATCCATCCATTCATTTTCCAACCTGCTGAATCTGAACACAGGGTCACGGGGGTCTGCTGGAGCCAATCCCAGCCAACACAGGGCACAAGGCAGGAACCAATCCCGGGCAGGGTGCCAACCCACCACAGGACACACACAAACACATCCACACACCAAGCACACACACTAGGGACAGTTTAGAATTGCCAATCCACCTAACCTGCATGTCTTTGGACTGTGGGAGGAAACCGGAGCGTCTGGAGGAAACCAACGCAGACACGGGGAGAACATGCAAACTCCACGCAGGGAGGACCCGGGAAGCGAACCCAGGTCCCCAGGTCTCCCAACTGCGAGGTAGCAGCGCTACCCACTGCGCCACTGTACCGCCCCAAGGTGGAAATCACACGGTGCCAATTCTGCCAAATAAGGAGGATGTGGCAATTCTTCAGTTTCTCCAGACAAGCCTCGGTGTTCTTAGCAGTGTGTGTCATTTTCTTGTCCTTGAGACAGCAGTCCCCGCCGCTCCAGCTCCAGTTGGTCTCCAGCAAGTCACAGTAACTTGCACTGGTGACTGTAGTACCCCCTCGGCAGGTCATGTTTGACAATAACTTGGGTGCACAAGTGAATGGCGAGGGCAAGTCAAAACCTGTTATTCTGCTAGAATCCTGGCACTTCTAGGCAGGGTGGTGCAAGAGCATTGAGAAGGGTGGAGACGACATTGAGAAATGACATTAGCAGTTTTATTAAGTAAGGTTCGTTCATTTTCTATTAAATCCCATTTTCTAAGTTTAGCTGGACTCCCCCTCTTAGATGTTTTTTTTACTTTCAATATTGCTAGTGTGACGGACGGCCAGGTCCCATACCCGGCCGGGACGCCCCTTCAGCACTGGATCTGGGGGAGCAGCCATGGGATGCACTCTATATCCCCTAGAACGCAAGATGGCAGCCCTCATGGGCTACATCGGGACCACAGGTGAGGGACTTCAGGACTCAGACCTGTTGGGCTCTGTGGCCACCACCTGGAGGAGCTGCATGGCTTAACGAGCCTCTGTGGGCTGGAATGCAGCCACACCCGGAAGTGCAGCCGAATTAGGCCAATTACCACCTGGAGCACTTCTGGGAGGGCTACTAAAGGAGCCTGCAGCCAGTACTCAAGTGGCCAGAGTCGGGAGGAGAGGACAAAGCTTCAAGGGTGGATTGGTGGTGCCAGAAGAGCGTGTTTGTGTTACTGCTTATTAATAGTGCCTGAGTTGGGACTGTGTATTGCCTGTGGGTCACAGGGAAGACATGTGATAGATAGATAGATAGATAGATAGATAGATAGATAGATAGATAGATAGATAGATAGATAGATAGATAGATAGATAGATAGATAGATAGATAGATAGATAGATAGATAGATAGATAGATACTTTATTAATACCAAGGGGAAATTCACATTCTCCAGCAGCAGCATACTGATACAATAAACAATATTAAATTAAAGATTGATAATGATAATAATGCAGATAAAAAACAGACAATAACTTTGTATAATGTTAAATGTTAACGTTTACCACCCCCCCCCCCCCCCCCCCCCCCGGTTGGAATTGAAGAGTCGCATAGTTTGGGGAAGGAATGATCTGTCAGTGGAGCAGGACGGTGACAGCAGTCTGTCACTGAAGCTGCTCCTCTGTCTGGAGATGATCCTGTTTAGTGGATGCAGTAGATTCTCCATGATTGACAGGAGTCTGCTCATCGCCCGTCGCTCTGCCACAGATGTCAAACTGTCCAGCTCCATGCCAACAATAGAGCCTGCCTTCCTCACCAGTTTGTCCAGGCATGAGGTGTCCCTCTTCTTTATGCTTCCTCCCCAGCACACCACCGCGTAGAAGAGGGCGCTCGCCACAACCGTCTGATAGAACATCTGCAGCATCTTATTGCAGATGTTGAAGGACGCCAGCCTTCTAATCAAGTATAGTCGGCTCTGTCCTTTCTTGCACAGACCATCAGTATTGGCAGTCCAGTCTAATTTATCATCCAGCTGCACTCCCAGGTATTTATAGGTCTGCACCCTCTGCACACAGTCACCTCTGATGATCACGGGGTCCATGAGGGGCCTGGTCCTCCTAAAATCCACCACCAGCTCCTTGGTTTTGCTGGTGTTCAGGTGTAGGTGGTTTGAGTCGCACCATTTAACAAAGTCCTTGATTAGGTTCCTATACTCCTCTTCCTGCCCACTCCTGATGCAGCCCACGATAGCAGTGTTGTCAGAGAACTTTTGCACGTGGCAGGACTCCGAGTTGTATTGGAAGTCCGATGTATATAGGCTGAACAGGACAAGAGAAAATACAGTCCCCTGCAGCGCTCCTGTGTTGCTGACCACAATGTCAGACGTGCAGTTCCTGAGACGCACATACTGAGGTCTGTCTTTAAGATAGTCCACGATCCATGCCACTAGGTATGAATCAACTCCCATCTCTGTCAGCTTGTCCCTAAGGAGCAGAGGTTGGATTGTGTTGAAGACGCTAGAGAAGTCCAGAAACATAATTCTTACAGCACCACTGCCTCTGTCCAAGTGGGAGAGGGATCAGTGTAGCATATAGATGATGGCATCCTCCGCTCCCACCTTCTCCTGATATGCAAACTGCACAGGGTCTAACCTAACTGTGTGCTCACAGGTGAAGAAAAATGAAACAGTTTATTTTATATGTGCTTCTGAGTGTAATCTGTACCAGGTCGGGCGCTATATAGCGCTATTGTTACACTAGTTTGTAGCCATTTGTTGTCTTTTGTTTGCAGTTATAGTTCTGTCTCAATCTTTTATTCTTGCTTTTTACTGCTGCTTCACAACTCAGGTCACATTTTTGGCCACAATAATTGGTCCAGCATAGCTGATGGATGCTTCCCCAGTCCTCAGAGACAATTAAAACACCCCTGAACCTTTAGAATGCACTCAAAGCTACTTCATGTCCTCCTTCTTCACTGATCTCAAGGCCTTTTTATTGAGCTTGGCAGATTACACAAATATTTCCCTGAGTTTGCCGAGCTCACAGCGAAGCCAACTCCATAGGGTTTGCTCATCACTGTTCATTACTCTAACACACCACTTGCCATACGTGAAATGAATCGGAGTCGATGGTTTATTTCTATCTGGTGTCTTGATTATTATTGGGTGGAGTGCCCTGGGTGCTGCCTCAAGCGGAGGAGTTTAATTATCTCGTGATTTTGAAGGGGGACGGAGATCGACAGGTGGACATTGCGGATGTTGTACCGGTCAGTTGTGGTGAAGAGAAAGGCGATTTATCGGTTAATCTACCATCAACTATGGTGTAGCCGGGTGTGGGAATGACAGTTCAAGAAAGTTTGGGGTGCCAGCCGGGTCGTCCCTTTTATTCCTAAATAAACCCATATAAAAAGAACAGAAATAGTCTCTTTGGTGCGTGTCCCTTCAATGGGGAGTCAAAACAAAGGATGAGATTTTGGTGTTTTTAGCAGAGCTCCATCTTACTGGTTGCTTTGGAGAAAAGTGACCCCTCCTTCTGGGATGCCCAGGGTATTATGGTGATGGGACTGGAAGGGGCGGAGCTAAATGACGTTTGACTGAACAGTTTCTTGGCATTATGGGGAACGAAGGAGATGCCAGTATTAGCGGCTGTGCCCCCTCTCACCTCGGTGGGTTATTACATTAGGAGGTCCTCCGACACACATGCGTGACGCTGGTCACAAGCTTTAGTGACCGAAAGAAGTAGATGTCAGATACAACAGGCAGAAATGAGTTT
Organism: Erpetoichthys calabaricus; assembly: GCF_900747795.2. Taxonomy (NCBI): domain Eukaryota; kingdom Metazoa; phylum Chordata; class Cladistia; order Polypteriformes; family Polypteridae; genus Erpetoichthys; species Erpetoichthys calabaricus. The sequence goes on along the minus strand of NC_041408.2, from coordinate 5,005,818 downwards.
CACTGTGTCTGGGCTCGGCCTTAGAGATCGGGTGAGCAACACAGGCACTCGGACGGAGCTCAGAGTAGAGCAAAGTGGTCCTCCACATCAAAAGGAGCCAATGGAGGTGGTCCAAGCAGCTGATAAGGAAACCTCCAGGACGCCTCAATGAGGAAATGATTCCAACATGTCCAACTGGTAGGAGACCTCAGGACAAATCCAGAACCCGGTGGAGAGATTAGATCTCTTGGGCTGGCATGGAACGCTTTAGTATCCCCCCCGGAGGAGTTGGAGGGGAAAAGGGGCATCTGGGCATCATTACTTAGACTGCTGCCCCCATGACCTGCATCTGGGTAAGCGTCAGAAATTGGAGGGATGGTCTTAATTATTACAGTGGATTGAAAAGACCCCTCAGATTTCTGCCCCCTTTATCGTGTTATCGATTTATTTTGAATGGCTCAGTCCACCAGCTTTGCCCCCCAATCTATACTGATAAAGTGAAAGCTTGTGTTCAGAAAGGTTTACAAGTTGATTTAACATCAGGAACTGGAACTTCATTTCAAAGGCGACTGCCGCCCGTGTCTCTCGCTCTTACTTCTTTTTCCCAAACGCATGAACTTTTTTTTGTCCAATACGTTTGAAATTTGCTGTCGATAAACAAGACAAATAAAGCGCTTCTTGCAAGGAGAGCAAATGCGGATGCACGTAAACCTTCCATTGATGTGCCTCTTCGAGTGCCCCTTCACTTATATTTAGTATTAATTATACCGAATTTGATGAGGGAATTTAAGAAATTACATTTTTTGATGAGTGTGAGTGTCTTGAAAACGAATTGTAAAGCAGCCGGGAGCAACGTAGCCATGGAAGCACAAAACAAAGAAAGCCTCTTACTGCTCTATAAATATACATCATCAGCGAGTGGATTACTGTAAAATAAACAGGTCTTTATTTAGTTTGGCCGTGTAGAGCGTGTTTTCTATCATGAGTTATGGCCTGCGCTCTGCTTAGGATAATAATCTTACATGCCATGCTGGGTGTTCAGTATGTGTATTATTAATTAATAACATCCATCCATCCATTTTCCAACCCGCTGAATCCGAACACAGGGTCACGGGGGTCTGCTGGAGCCAATCCCAGCCAACACAGGGCACAAGGCAGGAACCAATCCCGGGCAGGGTGCCAACCCACCGCAGGACACACACAAACACACCAAGCACACACTAGGGCCAATTTAGAATCACCAATCCACCTAACCTGCATGTCTTTGGACTGTGGGAGGAAACCCACGCAGACACGGGGAGAACATGCAAACTCCACGTAGGGAGGACCCGGGAAGCGAACCCCAGGTCTCCTAACTGCGAGGCAGCAGCGCTACCACTGCGCCACCGTGTCGCCCTAATTAATAACAGCTATTTGGTATTTAACTGGCATAGCGGTTAGCACCACTGCAACAAGAAGAACATTTATTTCTATGGCACATGTGCATACATGTAACTCAAAGTGCTTTACAACCGACACAAGAAGAATTCGGGTCAGAAATTGCATATTCTTCCACTTTCCTTCACTCCCGACTCCCCAAGGTGAGGTGGAAGGGTTCCTTTTTTAAACCTGGACTTCTGAGGACTTCTGGTGTCAGGACGTTGCCCGAAGGAAGCACTTCTGAGTCAGACAGAAACCTCCAAAAGCAAGGATGGTCCTTCCTTGCAGCTTCCCCCAAAGAACCCAACAGGGCTGTCCAATAGGACTACAATTCCCTGTATGCTCTGCGGCTGTGCACATGGGTGCACCGGTCCAGAAGTGCTGTCACCTGGCATATTGGATTCTTGAAAGGCTGTCCTCCCCAAAGCCCTATTGTCTTCTGTCCAACTCCCCCACACCCCCCACCCACCCATTGAATGGATGCAAGTCCATTCAGACTCCTGGCTGGGTACGCCAGTCCATCCCTGCCATCCTTCACAACCTGTTGTGGCTCACTGGGAAAGTGGTAAATGTATACAATGAATAATGTATGTGACTAAAATTCATACTTTCAAGTTGGATAAAACAAATAATAATAATAATAATAATAATGCATTTTATTTATATAGCACCTTACCCATACTCAAGGTGCTAAAACTGATGAGCTCTCCAGAAAACAGATGATGCCAAAAAAGAAACAGTCCATCCTTGCTGCTCCCCCCCTTGTGGCATCCATAGAACCCAGAAGGGCTGCCCAACACGACTACAATTCCCAGTATGCTCTGCAGGTGTGTTAATGGGTGCACCACTCCAGGAGTGCTGACAAATGGCATACTGGGGGAGCGTACAATGTTGAAAGTCTGTGCCCACTAAGCACCTCCATTACACTGGCCTGTTGTCTTCTCTTCAACCACACCAGGATACAAGTCCATCCAGACTGGCATGCCCTGACTGAGACATCCCTGCCATCCTTCACAACCTGTTGTGGCCCATTGGGAAAATGGTAAATGTATACAATGAATAATATATGTGACTAATTAATACTTTCAAGTCGGATAAAACAAATAATAATAATAATAATAATAATACATTTTATTTATATAGCGCCTTACCCATGCTGAAGCTGCTAAAACTGGTGAGCTCTCCAGAAAACTGACAATGCCAAGTGAATAAAAAAGAAACAGTCCTTCCTTGCTGAATAATAATACCTTGTGGTAGCCATAAAACCCAGAAGGGCTACCCAATGGGACAACAATTCCCAGTATGCTCTACAGGTGTGTCCATGGGTGCACCGGTCCAGGAGTGCTGCCAAATGTCATATTGGCTGTCCACCCCCAAGCCCCTCCATTATACTGGCCTGTTGTCTTCTATCCATCCATACCAGGAAGCAAGTCCATCCAGACTGGCATGCCCTGGCTGAGACAGAGAAGGGGGTTCATTCCAACCAGGTACGCCCATCCATTCCTGCCATCCTTCACAACCTGTTTTGGTCCACTGGGAGAGTGGTAAACACATGCAAAGAATAATATACGTGACTAATTTTAATATTTTCAAATCAGATAAAATAAACAAACTAAGGAACTCTCCGGAAAACAGATGATGCCAACCAAAAAAAAAAAACCTCCTCATTTTTCAAATAGATTCCACTTTTGCTAAAGTGATTGTTTTTCATTAGTTCTAAGAATATGAATTGCTCTCTTTGGCTTCTGCTTCTTGAAAAACTCATTAAGCTTTCCAGCATCTGTTAACAGAGACGTATTATTAGCATCCACGCTAATATGTTTTTTTTTTCATTTGATTTCTTATGAAACAGCGACATGTTTAGAAACTCTAATAAGGTTTTGGTAAAATTACGCAGATAACCGGAGAAATGAGAAATAAACAAACCACTGCATGTTTAATAAGCTAGTGGGGTCTTTCCATATTTTTACACAGTTTGCAGATTGTGTAAACGTGAATCGAAGGCAACAATTGAACGTGAATCAGCAAGCAATCTGACCGCACCCGACATGATCTCTCCATCCATTTCTAAACCTTTTTTAATTGAACGCAGGGTTGTTGTTGTGTCAGGGACTGAAAGAAAATATGTCATCTCCATGTGACCCCGTAAAATGAAATGAAATTGTTGAATCACCTTTGGATGTTTCGTGACAGCGGTTTAAGGTTTTTCTGCAGCATCCAAAATGGCACAATCCCTGACCTCTCCGCAAATCACAGTGAGATGTGAGCACGTCAGTCAGTCAGTCAGTCAGTCAGTCAGTCAGTCAGTCAGTCAGTATCCAACCCGCTATATCTTAACACAGGTTCACGGGGTCTGCTGGAGCCAATCCCACAGGGCACAAGGCAGGAACAAATCCCAAGCAGGGCGCCAGCCCACCATGGGACACACACCCACTAGGGGCAATTTAGGACCACCAATGCACCTATCCTACATGTCTTTGGACTGTGGTAGGAAACCCACGCAGACATGGGGAGAACATGCAAACTCTACGCAGGGAGGACCTCCTAACTACGAGGCAGAAGCGTTACCACTGCGCCACCGTGCCGCCTGTGATCACGTCCTTTAAATTTAAAAAGTGATTGAGGCTGCCCAGTCTTAAATCCATTCCAGCTTACTTGTATCCTCACTCCAGATATCTTCACCCTTGTCATCCTGGAGCAAACTGTTCAGTGCATCGAGTGTGCGGCAGTTTCTCACAAAAAATGGAATGGCAACGGTCCCACAATTCCCCCCCCCAAACTCCCCGGACCTTGCACACTGCAATTTTTATCTTATTTCCAAGAATGAAGAGGGACCTTAAAGGAAAGCGTTTTCCGGATGTAGAGGAGGTCAAGAAGCAAACACTTTGTAAGTGTTTCAGAACAGTTTTGAACAATGGAAAAAGTGTATTGTGTCTCAGGGAGAGAGTATTTTGAGGGTGATTACATTTTGGAAATGTTCAGAGAAATAGACGATTTAAAAAAAAAATAAAGCCTCGTTATTTTTGGGTCCCCCCCTTGTATAACCTGACATTCTGTTAGTGTCCTTAATGGCTTCTGAACACTGTCTGGCAGTTGATACCATCGAGTCCACTACGACTCCTAAGTACTTTCAATTTGCAGACCTGCCATTGTGTATTCAAACCTCATATTTTTACTTCCTATGTGTAATAACTTTACGTTTACTGACGTTAAACTTCATCGTCCACAAATCGGCCCAACAACAACGACATCTATTTCTGTCGAACATGTTCATACAAATGATGGAGCTCAAACTGCTTTACAGGATGATGAAAGAGAAAAAAGACAAAAAATCTAAGAAAATAAAATTAGGCAACACTAATTAACACAGAATAAAGTAAGGTCCGATGGCCAGGGACGACAGAAAAAATGAAAAAACAAACTCCAGATGGCTAGAGAAAAATAAATAAAATCTGCAGGGGTACTAAGGCCCCGAAACTACCCAACCTCCTCTAGGCATTCTACCTAACATCAATGACCTCAATCAGTCCTCATGGTATTCAGGGTTCTCATGGAAGAACTTGATGACGACAGTCATGTGGAGTTCTGGCCTTCAATCCATCAATGCAGGAACATCAAAGTGCTTTGATCAGGTGGTAGTGGCGCAGATCACCACCAATGAAAACTGGAAAAAGAACAGCAGAGAAAGTAGGGGTTAGTACAGATTTTGGAGCCACCATGAATGATAGAGATAAGTAACTGAATATACAGAGCATCAGGATTAAACTAAAGTGAAGCTATGAATACTAGATATTATAAAGTCACTTCAGAGTGGGAAGCAGCAGGCCCCGATGGCTACCCTGCCAAATTTTATAAGAAGTTCTCCACTCAGCAAGCTCCCCTTCTATTAGCAACATTCACACAAGCTAATTCTACCTCAAACTTTTCGCCGAGCATTAGTCACCATCTTTCCTAAACAAAATAAGGACGTATTACAATGTGAATTATACAGACCAATTTCACTTCTGAATAATGATGTTAAGATACACTCCAAAGTCCTAGCTAGAAGGATGGAGAAAGTGCTGCCTATGGTAATATCACAAGAACAAACTGGATTTATTAAAGGACAACACTTAGCGTCCAATCTTCAACACCTGTTTAATGTAATATATTCATCTGCAAAGTCAAACATCCCAGAGACATTATTATCTTTGGATGCAGAAAAAGCATTTCATATGATTGAATGGAACTACATTTTCATGAAATTGGAGAAATGTGGGTTTGGCCCGAACATGTGTGCATGGATCAAACTACTGTAAAGGCCAAAGGCAGAAGGTGGCATGGCTCTACCTAACTTTTAATTTTATTACTGGGCAGCAAACATCCATCCATCCATCCATCCATTTTCCAACCCGCTGAATCCAAACACAGGGTCACGGGGGTCTGCTGGAGCCAATCCCAGCCAACACAGGGCACAAGGCAGGGAACCAATCCCGTGCAGGGTGCCAACCCACCGCAGGACACACACAAACACACCAAGCACACACTAGGCAGCAAACATACAAACTATAAAACCCTGGACATGGACACATATAGATGAACATAAATAGACTTGGTCCGCGATAGAAATAAAATCCTGCAGTACTTCTTTATATTCCATGCTTTGTGCCCCAATAAATGCAAGTTATTGCCAACGTACTAACAACCCAATTGTGCTTCACACACTCAGAATATGGAACTAATGTAGAAAGCATTTTAAGCTAGAGAAGCTTTTATCGGTGGCACCTCTGCACGAGAACCACCTTTTTCAAACCTCGCAAACATATGCAGTTTTTAATGTCTGGAAAACATTTGGGATTAAATCACTTAGAGATCTGTACATAGACAACGTCTTTGCATCCTACGAACAATAACACTCCAAATTTAACTTTCCAGCAACACATTTCAAATTCGAAACTTTGTTAAATAGAACCTGAACAATTTTCCTCACCTCAACACCTACCTCTATGCTGGTAAAAATATTGCTCAGTTTCGAGGACTCTGACAGCATTCCTGCAATATATAAAACCATTTTACGGTCCCTCCCTTTCAAAGATCTAAGAGGACATTGGGAAAAGGATCTCTCAGTCAACATATCTGAAAAGGAGTGGAAGGTAGCAATGCACAGAATTCACTCGAGCTCCATATGTGCAAAGCATACAGTTATTCAACTCAAATGGGTAACTGATGTTATCTACTATTTGAAACTGGAAAAATCCTAATTCTCACTTAGAGGATCTGGGCAGAAATTTTTCAAAACCTGGCACGATCTAATCAATAACATTTTCGAATAAGCTTTTAAAGCACCGAGGAAGCAGATTCTGTCCCCATTTATTTTTCTTCTCCATTTATCTTTATTCACTTATTAATTCATCTATTTACTTATTTTTATTAGCTTTAAGTTTTATTCTGCTGTCCATGCTCTCTTTCTCAGGGGTGGGGATTGATTTGTGTTCAATCCTATTTTTGTAAAATTGATCTACAGTGGAACCTCGGTTCACGACCATAATTCGTTCCAAAACTCTGGTCGTAAACCGAGTTGGTCGTGAACCGAAGCAATTTCCCCCATAGGATTGTATGTAAATACAATTAATCCGTTCCAGACCATACGAACTGTATATAAATATATATTTTTTTTAGTTTTTAAGCACAAATATAGTTAATTATACCATAGAATGCACAGCATAATAGTAAACTAAATGTAAAAACATTTAATAACACTGAGAAAACCTTGAACAACAGAGAAAACTAACACTGCAATAGTTTGCGCTGTAGTGCTAGGAACTGCTCGCTAAAAACACTTTTTTTAAATGAGTTTTAAGCACAGGGAAAAAAAGGAACATTTGAAAAATCCGTAATTTAATAAACCACCAAGAAAAGTAACATTGCAACAATGCAGGCTATGAACCGATCACTGTAAAAAGAAGTGAAAACAAAAACAAGCCTTCTCTACCTTACGTGTCCAGTCCTCCCTCTCTCGCTCTCTCTTTCGTGTGTGTGTTCGCCTCTCTCTCGCGCACCTGTGTGTGTGCGTCGCTCTCTCTCTGTCTTGCTCGCTCGCTCTCTCTTTCATGTGTGCGTGTGTCTCTCTCTCGCTCGCTCGCTCTCTCTTTCGTGTGTGTGTGTCTCTCTCTCTAGTGCGCTCCTCTGTGTGTGTTCGCCTCTCTCTCGCGCACCTGTGTGTGTGTGTCGCGCTCTCTCTCTCTCTTGCTTGCTCGCTCTCTCTTTCGTGTGCGTGTGTGTCTCTCTTTCGCGAGCCTGGAGCGCCTGTGTGTGTGTGTCTCTCTCTCTAGTGCGCTCCTCTGTGTGTGCGTCGCTCTCTCTCTGTCTTGCTCGCTCGCTCTCTCTTTCATGTGTGCGTGTGTCTCTCTCTCGCTCGCTCGCTCTCTCTTTCGTGTGTGTGTGTCTCTCTCTCTAGTGCGCTCCTCTGTGTGTGTTCGCCTCTCTCTCGCGCACCTGTGTGTGTGTGTCGCGCTCTCTCTCTCTTGCTTGCTCGCTCTCTCTTTCGTGTGTGCGTGTGTCTCTGTTTCGCAAGCCTGGAGCACCTGTGTGTGTGTGTCTCTCTCTAGCGTGCTCCTCTGTGTGTGTGTGTGTGTTGCGCTCTCTCTCGCTCGCTCGCTGCACAGGAAATGCACAGGGAGAGACTGAACATGTACAAACCAAAAGGTAAACTGGCTTGTTCGTATACCGAGTGTGTGGTCGTGAACCGAGGCAAAAGTTTGGCAAACTTTTTTGGTCGTAAACCGATTTGTACGTGTACCGAGATGTTCGTGAACTGAGGTTCCACTGTATTTGTATGGAATGTTATGTGATTACAATAAAATTAAATAAATAAAGTGAAGTGTGGTGCCCGGATGGGGGTGGTACCCACCCGGGACACCCAGGAAGACAGGAGGAGGGCTTATTCCTCCTCCAGACCTCGAGGGGGTGACCGCCCTGGGAACCGCGGGTACAGAGCTGGGAATCTCGACCCTGTAGGGGCCCGTGGTCACCACCAGGGGGACCCCAATACCTGGAGGACCCTGGACCGCAGCACTTCTGCCACACTAGGAAGTGCTGGGGGGAAGAGGAACAGGGACACCCGGAGTGCTTATGGGGAGACAGCTGGCACTTCCGCCACACTGGGGCGTGTCGGTGGGAGATTGCCGGGAACACACCTGGAGCACATCCGGGTGCTTATTTAAAGGGGCTGCCTCCCTTCAGAGAGGGACTTGAGTCGGGTGGAAGAAAGGACAAGGTTGCTGAAGGAGAGAAGGAGGCGGTCAGAAGAGACAGAGAGAAAGAAGGCATTGTGATAAGGCCTGGACTGTGGGGCATTGAGGCTTGTGAGTACTGATGGAGTGTATAATGGAGACCCAAAATAAACGTGTGTGGGGTGATTTAAACGTGTCTGCCTGTCTGTGTCCAGGTCATATTCCACAGAAGCTATGAGAAAGCCATGTTAAAGTGATGTGTTTTTTAGCAGCCCAGGACTATCTGCTGTCCAAGTCCTTCTCTGATGATTCAATGGATTCTCAATTATCTGCCAGTCCACCCAGTTTGGTATCATCTGCAAAACGTAACCAGCTTGTTTTTTAAATTCCTACCCAAAATCATTTAGATATTTATTAAAAAAACAGCAGCAGCCCCAACACTGCCCCCTGCTGGACACCACTCTTCACATTAGCCGATTCTGATCAGGTCCCTCACACCTTGATCCTCTCTTTCCTGTGTTTGTTTGCACACCACACCCTGAACTGCCACTTCTTTTACTTTGATGGCCAACCTCTCATGTGGCACCACGTCAAATGCTTTAGTGACTTGTAGAGTCCACTAATTGAAATGACCTGACCTGGCAAAATAATAATAAATAAATAATAATAAAAAAAAGCCGACACAAACGTGCCAAGTCCACATGAGCAAATCACGGAGCTTTGAATTGAACCCAAGGAAAGCAAGCAGCACTACTGCTCCTGCCGCCCTGCTCTCCATACTCATTTTTGTTATGTGCAACTAAAAAAGCACAGCAATCTGCGGCCAGTAATAAAATCACGGGGAAGATTATGATGCGGATTTCTACATAAGAGCTTTTTTATTTTTTTTTTGAACAGGACTGTTTTTTTAACCAATATGAAAAACAGTCTAATTATCCTACTCATTACTTGCCTACGGCTGGAAACAAAGAAGCATGAGGCCATTATCATGTAGGTGGGCACATGCATAGAGGCGTACGGCTTAGTGATGAGGTGGGGTTTGTGACAGTCCGAGTTATTCGTTTTAGTGTTGGAAGTACAGGGGGGGACAGTAAGGGTGACAGACAGTAGAGGAGGGCTGCACCAGAGGAGACAGACAGAGGACAGAGGTTAGGAGCAGACGTTGATACAGCGCATTGCTGCAACCACCACACGACAAACCAACTCAGGATCCCAGATTAGGACCCGAGTGCAGCTATGCAAAGGGTGACACCTCAGCACCTCACCAGTTCAGATGGAGTGGATGGAACAGTGGGAGGTTTTTTAATGGTTGCTGGAGTGCCAATTCTGCCACCAACCCCTTAGTTTTTCCCTGCAGGTTGGAGGGCCTACATGCAGGGATGGATGCAGATTAATGTCAAACCCAGGACGGAGCAATTGCACCAGGGATCTTCTTATTTCCTTACCTCTTTGTTCTCAATATGGATGTGTTGAGGTCAGTCTACTTGATACAGGCTTTGGTCTGATGAGATTGTGTTGTGGAGCACCAGAAAGGAGGACACAGAGAACAAGTTGGAGAATGGAGAAGAGCTTTGGGAGGTGGAGGATTGAAGATAAATATGAAGAATATATGAGGTGTAAGGACTATCAGGATTCAGAAGATAGCCTGCAGGGGGAGCTACTGGAAAGACTGGAGAAGTTAAATATCCAGGATCAGTGGTAGCCCAAGATGGAGAATTAGATTCAGAGATAACCCATAGAGTGCAGAGTGGGTGGAACAATTGGAATAAGGTATCAGGAGGTTTGTGTGGTAGAAGAATTAAGTTTAAAAGTCAGCAGGGCTAGCAATGATGTATGGAGCCGAGTAAAGTGAGCGCAGAAGAAGAAGTTGGATGTCGTTGAGAAGGTTGAGGTGGATGTGTGGAGTTACAAAGAAAGGCAGAATAAGAAATGAAACCATCAGAGGTACAAGAAAAGTGGGTGAGAAGTACATTATAGGAGGCTGGACACGTGCTGAAGAGAAACAAGGTATATGTGGACAAAAGAGTGATGGGAATGGAAGTCCAGGGGAAGAGAAAATGAGGGAGGCCAATGAGGAGGTGGATGGACTGAATAGTATGAAGAGGGCTGATCAAGCACATTGACCCCACATTGGAGGAGGAGGAGGTTGGAAGCATACACTGATTACAGTGTGTTGCCCCACCTACCACACGACGAACGGGTGCAATAGGTGACACCTCAGCACCACACCAGTTCAGATAGAGTGGGTGGAACAGTGGGAGTTTCTTTAATGGTTGCTGGAGTGCCAATTCTGCCACCAACCCCCAAGTTTTTCCCTGCAGGTTTGAGGGATGGATGCAGATTAACGTCATCCTCAGGACGGAGCAATTGCACCAGGGATCTTTTTATTTCCTTACCTCTTTGTTCTCAATATGGGTGTGTTGAGGTCATTCTCCCTGATACAGGCTTTGGTCTGATGAGATTGTGTTGTGAAGCACCAGGAAGGAGGACACAGAGAACAAGTTAGAAGAATGGAGAAGAGCTGTGGGAGGTGGAGGATTGAAGATAAATATGAAAAATATATGAGGTGTAAGGACGATCAGGATTCAGAAGATAACCTGTAGGGGGAGCTACTGGAAAGACTGGAGAATTTAAATATCCAGGATCAGTGGTAGCCCAAGATGGAGAATTAGATTCAGAGATAACCCATAGAGTGCAGTGTGGATGGAACAATTGGAAGAAGGTATCGGGAGGATTGTGTGGTAGAAGAACACACGAGTGCCAATCTCAGTGATGACCAATCGATTCAGTTGACCACACGTGGACTCCTGCAGTGTTTTTAAAGTTGTGTGTTAGGGAGTCATTGTAAAATACGAAACAGAACAAGATGAAGTATTGGGGCACCACGAAGGCGAACTTCGTATAAATGATGGAAAATAACAAAAGACAGCACATTTCATTTTAGTCTTTTGAGACAACAGACTGGCTCAAAGCAGAAGCCAGAGCACAAGGGGCGGGGCCATGAAACTATGACCCGGAAGTGATGTCACTGAGGCTGCCGGTCATTTCGTCTGAACGGGAGAAATGAGGAGAGGACAAAGATGACAGTGCCAACCTTTGGCTCGGTGTGGAATTGACATTAGATAAGCCTTCAACTTGTCTACCAAGTGCATGTGTGTTACGATAAGGAAGGCCAGATTTTTACGGTGATTTTACAGTTAATAAATATTTCATTAAAGTCAGTACTTTATTTTACATAAAGAAAGGGAGTTAAAAAAAACAGATTATGGTGTATTCATATTGCTGCCAAACACAAAACTCAGAAAGACTAGAAGCCTTCTGAAAGAACTTTACACATCATTAACTTGATCATTTTCATAGCCTCATTACAGGCAACCTGCAGATAAAACTCATTTCTGTTTCATGAAACCGTTTTTTCATTTGTCGTTCACCCGAGGGGATACAACCACTTGACTAACTCGTTTTTATATCCCAGACTGCTTCATTTGTATCTTTTTTTTTTTATTATTTTTTGACAAAAAACGCATTATTTTCAGACTGGCATGTGCATTCTAATTCTATATGATTCCTCATTTTCTGCCTAATAAATATTTTATTCGAAACTTGTTTATAATGCTTTGTAAAGGCTGAAGATAAAACTAACTAACAAAATAACCAAAGGCACCTTCCATTCATTTGCCTGTGTGTTTTTTGATATTCAACAGCCATCGTCGATGCTCTGTCCGACCCAAAGAAGTTTCTGTCAATCACAGAAAAGAGGGCTGACCAGATGAGAGCGATGGGAATAGAAACGGTGAGTGAAGATGAGTGCATGTGTAAAGTGTGATGGTGCCGAAGACGTTCACAGAAGAAGGTCCGAATGATTGGTTAGACCATTAATGATAGATAGATAGATAGATAGATAGATAGATAGATAGATAGATAGATAGATAGATAGATAGATAGATAGATAGATAGATAGATAGTGTAGTTGGCAGGATTAGATAGATAGATAGATAGATAGATAGATAGATAGATAGATAGATAGATAGATAGATAGATAGATAGATAGATAGATAGATAGATAGTGTAGTTGGCAGGATTAGATAGATAGATAGATAGATAGTATAGTTGGCAGGATTAGATAGATAGATAGATAGATAGATAGATAGATAGATAGATAGATAGATAGATAGATAGATAGATAGATAGATAGATAGATAGATAGATAGATAGATAGATAGATAGATAGATAGATAGCACATTGGGAGAATGATACGGAGCAGTTTTATTCTGAGTTCAGCGCCATGATTGTGTTTGGGTCTGCTGTTTTGTCATCCAAGTTTGATCCCATACTTCCGATATCCCTCAAACATCATAAGACCTCAGTCCAATAGAGTACTGTTTTAATTCATCTTTGCAGTCTGTTCCGTTTGAACATTTGAGAAACTGATAAATTGAGGGGCGGACTGTGGTAAGGTGAGGTCCGTGGCTCATTGCTTTTTAAATAAATCATCGCAGTTTAACTTGCAGCTTAAGGAATGAGCTTAGTGAGAAAATTGAAAATATAAGATCCCAGATGTCATCATTACAGTGCAAACCTAATACTATCTTAGCAAACCTGGTCTCGAATTACATACGCCAGTTTATAATCTCTAATCTTGTAACAGAACAGGACATCTTAACTTTAATTTCTAAAATGAAAACTACTACTTGTTTCTTAGATCCAGTGCCAACAAAACTAGCAACATGCTCAGAGGATGTTTTGGAAGCGCCCATTGTTAGCCTTGTTATTAACAGCTCATTCCTGAATGGTGCAGTTCCCAATTCTGACAAGTGTCAGTTATGGACTGTGTGAGGAAACCCACGCAGACAAGGGGAGAACATGCAAACTCCACGCAGGGAGGACCTGGGAAGCAAACCCAGGTCTCCTAACTGCAAGGCAGCAGCTCTATCCACTGCGCCACCATGCCGCCCAAGTGCAGTAAATGTTGAAATCATATTGATGTGTACAAATGTCTGTCTACAAACACTGTCTGTTCTGATGGTCAAATGACACACTCGGTTACAAACCTCCAGTGGTCATCTCTAAGGTCACAGCCTGATGAAGCTGGTGGGGCCACATCACCCAAAAAAAGCAGAGATGATAGTGAGACCACAAAACTGGACCCCCTCCCCTCCTCCTGAAATTCTGCCCATCACATCTGAATTGATCATCAATCAGTCAGTCAGTCAGTCATTTTCCAACCCGCTAACACAAGGTCACGGGGTCTACTGGAGCCAATCCCAGCCAACACAGGGCGCAAGGCAGGAACAAATCCCGGGCAGGGCGCCAGCCCACCGCAGGATGAATTGATCATCAACTACTGTGCATGTAATACGGCAAAAGACACACATGCAAGTTTGGTAATGTGTGTGTGTGTAAAATAATTTGAAAAATTAATTTGTAAAACGTATTCCGTGCCATACTACAAGCAGAAGTATTAGTCATGGAAACGTGCAATCTGAAGGTGGATTCCAGCCGGTGACCCTGAGCTCGCGAGAGGAGAGACGTGGCTGAGTGGCTCCAAACCCGCCTTCGCCCACACAGACAGTAATGCAAATGCAGCCCGAGCGATCGGGCGCCCCGTCATAACTCACGCAGTTCAGTTCCACATCATTAGGCAGGACGCCGTCGGTTGGAGGCGTCGTGTTGCTGATTCACAGTTATACCGACACAGCAGGTTCGTGTGTAGAGCTGCGGGGACACTGAAGACAAAAAAACAAAACACATTTTGCTTTTGAAATTATAGCCTCGGGCTCTGTAGCCCACCTTTGAAGATTTGAAGTGAATCAGTCGCTCCTTGGTTTATTGTTGGTTCTTGTTAATGGAATTTTGATCGTTCTTTATAAACATATTATTTTAACTTTGTGAATAGGAGAGTCGGACCGCATGGCTATAAGGACGTTTCATCTGATTTCTTACCGTTTCACATCAGTTTTTAATGCTAAGCAGAGGCGGCCTTAGGGGTGTATGGGGGGCCGAGAGCTGACCAACCCCACGCGGGGCCGATTACGTCAAACGCTGTTAGCGGTGTGTGTGGACTGTATAAACTTTTGCGCGTGAATTTAATAAAAAAAATAATGTTAACATACACCGGATTTTCTCATTAAAGTATTCATCAAATTTTTTTGCAAGATAACAGGCGGACTTTATCAAAAAATAACTGGAGAATATAACTTGACAAATCCGCTCGGACTTCAAAAGCGGGGCCCCACTTGCCACCCCCAAACGCCGCTCTTGACTAAGCATTAGTGCGTTAACTTTCATTTTCATATTTTTATTAAAACAGGTTAACGCTTTTTCTTTTTGTAGTTTCTTTCTTGAAATGCTTTTTTTCCCCATCACGTGCAATGAGCCCAAATATACACCCAGAAAAAAAACACTTTGTTAAAAAAATCCTTGTTCGTTTTCAAGTAAGAAATTAATAGTTTCATATGCTTAAAGTTAAAAAAAAAAATCTATTTTTTATTTTTTTACGGAGCTCCTGAGAGGACATTGTGTCATTTTTTTTTCCTGGGGATTTTTGTGGTGTGCTGCAGATAGTTTTAAGTGTGTGCCTGACACTTGCGCATGCGCACCAGAAGCTATTCCATGCGCACCTCTTGCTACGGTCACATAGGTCTATGCAGCGTTTGTCGCGTATACATTTCATCTGGGTCTCACACATGGGCTCTGTATTGGGATAATGTGACATTAAAAAAATAATAGGAAATATAAAAAACATTCAGTCACTGCACACTTTCACTTCTACGGAGCCCCCGATGCCTTTCAGTGATAATGTATCCATGACGAACTGCAAGAACAAACGTTATGTCTTTGTGCTTAAGACCAAGCTGAAAATATACTTCAGTAAAGTCACCAATTTCCATTTTGCCTAAGTGCAACTATGAAAAAGAACATTATGCATCAGAAATTATGTATAGGTATGGAGCCCCTTTTCAGTTACTGTGCACTTGAAATTATCTGGACAGAAAAAATCCCCAGAAAAAAATGGCTCCCTTTCCCCTCAGGGGCTCCGTAATTGTTGGCTATAGCTCAACATCCATCCATCCATTATTCAACCTGCTATACCCTAACTACAGGGTCACGGGGGTCTGCTGGAGCCAATCGCAGCCAACACAGGGTGCAAGGCAGGAAACAAACCCCGGGCAGGGTGCCAGCCCACCACAGAGCTCAATATACAAATTCTTGCAATCTTTAAAAGTAAAATCTACAGACACTGAGCAAAATATTGGGACCACCCGTACACCCGCTTATCCATGTGATTATCTGCTCAGCCAATCATGTGGCAGCAGTGCAGTGCATCAAATCCAGCAGACACCCGTCACAAGTTTCAGTTCACATCAGACACCAGAATGGGGGGGGGGGGCATGCAAAATAGGACCTTAAGTGATTTGGATGCTGGCAGGATTGTTGGTGCCAGACGGGCTTCTTTGAGTTTTTCTGTAACTGCTGCTGTATCTCAGCCCTTTTCCCTTGCAAGTCTCTTAGTTGACCCCCTGACCCCACCTTGTGGAGAGTTGAGTGCAAGCATCAGACCTGGGTGGAGGAGACCCCTTTAGAGAATGTAGCGCAATCATCAGGGGTGATCAAGCGCGATTGTTGGAGGGGCAAACCATCACAACCCGCTACCATTATAAACAAAGCAGACACAATTGCCCCACAACAGTCCCAGTTCAACTAAAGTGCTTTTAATTTAAACAGTCCCTTCATTCAGACGTCTTCTGTTCATAATGCAACACAACTCTTTCTTTTCCTTTTCTTCCTGTTCTTTTTCTTCATCTCCATTCTCTCATTGACACCCAACTCCAGCTCTCTAAGTCGAGTGGAGGGCTCTGTTTTAACTCCGGACCTGGGAGTACTTCCGGTGCTTAATCTGTTGCCCCTGGCAAACATTTCCAAGTGTGGTCCACTACGGTCCTTGTAACATCAAAATACTAGCGCTCCCCCTGGTGGCCCCCACAGAACTACCAGATGGGATGCTGCCACCCAGTGTACGGGGTACATTCTGTCCATAACAGGCAGTTGGCCACTGTGCTCACCTTCCAGGTTCTCAGGTCCATCCCGGGTCCCATTCAGTGGTTGTTTGGACGCTACTTCCAATGTTACTACTATCACACCCTTCTGCCTCTGTGTTCTGACATGGAATGGAGATATCACTCCCTCCATAGGCTTCTGATATCAGATCCCACTGGCCAGGATTAGGGAGTGGTGTTCACACGACCCACACGACCAAGTAATTAAGAAACATTACTCTAAAGTTTGCTCAGAATGGTGCGAGTGAGTGGAAGTTCTTTCTGCAGATGGAAACGCTTTCTCGATGAGAGGGGTCAGAGGTGGATGGGCAGGTTGGTTTGAGCTGACAGAAAGGTGACGGTAACCGAGATAATCCCTCTGGACCACTGGAGGAGGGCAGAAAAGCATCTCAGGATGCACAACACTCCGAACCTTGTGGCAGATGAGTGACAACAGCAGAAGACCATGTTGGGTTCCACTCCTGTTAGTGAAGAACAGGAAGCTGAGACAGCAGTGGGCACAAAGTCACCAAAACTGGACAGCTGAGGGCCAGAAGAACTTAGCCTGGTGTGAGGAATCTCGATTTCTGCTGATGGGCACACATGGTGGGCTCAGAATTTGGTGTATCATCAGTCCATGTTGGTGGGGGTGCTGTCATGCTGTCAGGCATGTTTTCTTGACACACTTTGGGCCCACTAATGTCAATCGATCCTCACTATTTGAGTATTGGGGCTAACCATGAGTTTTCGTTATTTTTCAGAGTGATATTGCCGATGTGCCAAATAATAATTCCAAAAACGACAAGAAAGGCAAAGTCAACCAAGTGAAAGCAAGCGTGACACCAAAGAGCAGCTCGGAATTGAGACAGAACTCGAATTCTGGCCTGGGAGGCAGCAATGACACCAAGAAAGGTACGGTAGCAGAATTGTAACATTTGAATGAATTCATTAGATTAGGTGGGTTTGATCTTCGTCTTCCTCTTCTTTCGACTGCTCCCGTTAGGGGTTGCCACAGTGGATTGATTATCACGTCAGGTCCTCCAGTTTACAGGGAAAACTGAGGGGTTGGTGGCAGGATTGGCACCATAAAAAAAAAAAAACACACTATTCCAGTGTGGTGCTGAGGTGTCACCTGCTGCACTTGGGTCCCAATCCAGGTGGTTTGTCAAGTGGTGTGTGCGGCAATGCGCTATATATTCAGCGCATACTCCCAATCTGTTATGAGTTCAGTCTCAAAAACATGCAAGTCCCGAACAGTTCCAACAATGTCCACTAGAGAGGGAAGTCCCATCAAAAACATGTAAATTCCTAACAGTTCCAACGATGCCCACTAGAGGGGGAAATCCCATCAAAAACCCTGGCCAGATACAAAAAGAGCCCCATAGAATCTTTATAAAATAAAACATTTATTTTCTAAGCTTCTGTTAAACACAGAAGCTCCCATAGAGTACAAAAACACAAAAAGAAGTTGCCAGTAAAGCAATCCAAGGAGAATAAAAGTTCCAGTAGGAATTTCCAAGAGTGCTCAAAATACAAAGCAAGGTCAAAAAATCCAGTAAATCACTGAGGTCACGAAAATCACAAAATGAAAAAAAAAAAGCTAAGAATTGACCACACCTCAGCTTGTTTGAAATGGCCCACCAGCCAGGAACTGTGGTGGGCAATTTCTGGCCGTGTTTAGCAGGTTGGCCCCAGCTCTTGGGGGACCACCCACAAAACACATGGAATGTAACAGTGGCAGCTTACATAAACAGACCAGGCCAATAATAAAGAATGATGCACATATCCATCCATCCATCCATTATCCAACCCGCTATATCCTAACTACAGGGTCATGGGGGTCTGCTGGAGCCAATCCCAGCCAACACAGGGAACAAGGCAGGAAACAAATCCCAGGCAGGGCGCCAGCCCACCGCAGGGCACACACATAAATAAATAATACATTGGAATGACTAAAAGAGACATCAAACATGAATTCGAGCCCCG
This sequence comes from Erpetoichthys calabaricus, assembly GCF_900747795.2. Classification (NCBI taxonomy): domain Eukaryota; kingdom Metazoa; phylum Chordata; class Cladistia; order Polypteriformes; family Polypteridae; genus Erpetoichthys; species Erpetoichthys calabaricus. Next base: position 4,987,186 of record NC_041408.2, on the reverse strand, counting down.
GCCAGAGGAGGAATCCTGGCTGAGACATGACGGTGTTTTCCAAAGGAGAACTCCAGAAGTGCACTCGCACGTGTTGTTAACAAAGCAGATTTCTGCTTTGACCGGGTTACTCACTTTATCCATCTGTCATTGACGGCTTCAATCCTCCTGTTTTTCTTTTTGTTTTTTCCAGACCCGGCCGCTCTCGTACCTCAAGTGAACATTGAGGATTTGAAGCAAATGAAGGTAAAACTGGTCTTTTCATTTAAAGCTGAAATGTTTACTATGAATCCTCAAATTAATTAAAATCCAAGCTTTTTATTAAGCCGATTTGTCTTTATTCATACAGAGTATTGAGTGTGTTGCAAAGTAGATAGGAAACTGACAGTCGAAGGCAGACTAAATAAAACCTTGTGGTGCACGCTGGGCATGCTGGGCAGTTTCCCGGAGGCCCCACGAGCATAGGGGCTCCATGCTAATCTATGTATGTTGTGACTTGCTAAGGGGTTGTGTAGGTAGGAGCCCCAGTGCACTGCTTTGCCCGGGGGCATATAATACTGTTAAGATGGCCCTGGTGGAGCCACCCGAGTCACCTCATTTAATTATAAGCTAAATGCAGCCACACAGTGGCAAAAATGAGACAAAAATACGTCTCTTAATACCCATGACATATACGCACTTCGATTAGCTGTAGATTTGGAGCTCTGTCCTCATCTCTAGAAGGTCAATATCTGACGCCATGTTCCCTGGTTGGATAATTTTTGATATCATTGGTGCTTAAAGAGGGCGGAGTCTTCTCAGAAGCTCGGGGCGGAGCTAGGCATCATCTTTAGGTGGCCTTTCTATGCCACAGGGGAAAGAGAAGATGCCATTAGCGTCAGCTTAAGATCTCATCCCAGGGTGGAACTGCTTACTCCAAGAGCCAACAAGGTGGTCCCCAGACATGCATGGCTGACAATGCACAACTTCCTTGTGATTTGATATTTGTGTCAATTTCAATATTAAGCAGTTGTAATTAGTTCAGACTATTACAATTGAAAAATGTACTGCTATAGATTGCCCAACTGGCATCAGTTTGCCAGAGCAGAAGTGTACCTTAATAAAAACATAAGCATTTGTGTGTGCCTGTGTCTGTCTGGTTGCTATGTCTATGTCATTCCAACAGATGGTGCATCACAAACATCTGTAGTCATGGATTTTATTACAACATACGTTTGTGGTGCACCATCTGTTGGAATGAAAAATGCAATACATTTTATTATAGCACGCATTACAAAATACATTTCAATAGATGGTGCAGTGCAAATGTTAACGCTGATGTCTACGTTGATTTCTTAAATTTCAACACGTCTCAGATGGGTAGAGCAGCTCGTTTGTGTATCGTTGGTTGTCAAATAATGGTCAAAACCTCCACCTGTGTTCTAAATAAACAGTACGGCTGTTGTCTATTCTTTTTCAGACTTACCTTAAATTACTAAAGAAACAGCAAAAAGAACTCAATGCACTGAAGAAAAAACAAACCAAGGTAAAGTATTGCTTTTTTCTTCAAAATCCATATCGGTGGGCTCACACTGTGTAATGTTGGAGTTTGCAGCCCAAAGAATTGCAAGTAGAGAGATCTGAACTTGGGATTGTACTGACTCACAAGAGACTGTTAAAGGAAAATGACATGATAAGGAGAATGGAAAGTCAAAGAACGGGGCCCGAGGTCAAAACCAGGAGACATGGAGATCAATGGTAAAACAGGACTGGAAAATATGGAGTCAAACACCTTAGTGGGGATTTGAAAATCTGGGAAGAACTAAATAGCGACCTTTAAATTCAGTGAAGCACAGTTTATTCATCAAGCTCGGAGTGACTTTTATGTCATTGTCAATCTAATGTCACAAACAAGCACACACCAGGAAATTCTGGGAAAGTCCTCAGTGGGTACGGCAGAGAGAGAAATCTAACATAGTGACGCCCAATCGGAAAACAAAATGGCGTTGCGATCACACATAAACAGTGATGTTACGTGATACACCCAGTCATTCGCGTCTTTCTCAACGGTAAGGTGGGTAAGGCTTGACATGTTTATTACTAGTTTGGTCTTCTCCCGCACCTTAAGAGTAACACAAACACACACTCAGAGATCCCATTTAGCACTATGTCATACTGCCAGTCACTCTGTAATGTCCCACACAGGACCCCCTTCCACATACATGTGAAAGAGTGATGCGTCAAGACTGTCGCTTCTCGGTACTCCACATAGGAACTCCACTAACAAACATGAGGATATCCCCGAGACACACAAAGTTGGTTACATGCCACTTATCAACCAACTAGGGTTCTTATTTCTACCTCCTTTGTTCTTCTAATGGATGTGCGACCTCTCAGCCTTGATAACCCCGTGGTTAAGAAAGCAGCAATCACCCCACACCAGGTGCCATAATTTGCTTACACCACTCAAGATAGAAAGACAAAGTATGGTAAGGTTAAAACTATGTGGTATTTGTTAAAGTGTAATAGGAATACCAGTCGAACAGTGTGGCACAGTGATGCGCCGTGAGAACTAGTCGGGTGTGCCATGGAAATGAGGGTGTAGTACACCTGAGAGGGACAAACTCCTCAGATAGTTGAGACCTGTCTGAAGAGGACAGGACCACCTGGAGAAGCTGCCATAAAAGTAGCTCTGCGGTCGCAATGTTCGAATACTTTGGACGTGTCCCCTAGCTGCTAAAGTCCATCTGCCCTGGGTGTGTGGGGTCGCCAGCGAGTCTCACAGGGCCAGTGGATTGTGGGGCCTACAAGTTGCCTCTGAGGCAGACTGGGGGCAAGCAGCTGAGAAATGTACCCAGAGTGCTCAGTAAGTGCGGGGTCTGCGAATGCTGATCTTGGAGCTGCTTTCTATTTACCGGCTTCTCCGCTAGACCCGCCCGTTTGGACATTTGAGGAGGTGTAAGACATAGAATGTGTTTTGTGGTTAGTAAAACAGTGATGTGCCTTGGGATATTTGTTTATTTACAAAAAGTGTGCCACCACAGAAATAAAGTTGGAAAACACTGTCATAGAAGAAAAATGTGACAGAGAATTAAAATAGCAGAAGTCTGGATATAGTCTTTGAAAAGCTTATGGAAAAAATCAACATCTACAATGGCGGATGTTGTCCTGGGCGGCTTTTTAATTTAACAGTCGGTTTTGTTCTGACATGTCTTGTCTCTTGACGTCAGTTCCTATATCGTTGCTCTTTATGTCATTTTTCTATGTCCTTCTTAAGTTGAAATTCCACGTAGGTGTCTGGGGACATGTGACATTACATACGTTTGATTAGATAGCTTTTCTCGTAATGAATTACTCAGTCTTTGATTCTTTTCACACTATTTTCCATTCCCAAGCTGTAATACCATAGCTATGCTAATTAAATTTGGCTACAACTCCCAGTAGCCCCAGCAATATTACACTATTGGGCAGATTCAGTGGGCGCAGGGATTGCTGGGAAGAAGGTTTATTAAGCAAGCTCTGTAAAATGGAGCCAAGAAGACACCGAGGAGATCGCGATCAGCAGCCTGCGTTTGTCTCTACACATCACACACACTATTGGATTACAGCTTCAACTGCCGGGGATTTCAGCTTCTTCAGGATGTGTGCGCAGTCCTGTGCCTGTTTTACCATGCGATTTTGTCTTGGCTGGATACTTGTTCATCTGAGGGACACTTCTCATCAGGCCAAATCATCAAATTGCAGCAGGAACCTGGTAGGACAAAACTTTACATTCCCTTCATACAACTGTTCAAAGGGCTTCTCATTCCACTCTCTGTCATCATCCGCTTCTTCTAGACTGGACTGTGCTGGACTTTCTTGTTAGTGTTAATTGTTTACTGGGTAGTGTATGTAAATAATTATCACCATTGGGAAACTGGGGAGGGCTTTTGCATACATGTTTTTGTGCAATATTGTTTCTTTTTTCTTCATTATTTGATTGATATATTCTTTATTTATTGGTACATTGAGGCATTAATCAGTGTCTCCATGTGTGAGTGTGTGCAGTGCCTGCCAGGTCGGAGTATTCCTGGGGTCCGTGTAATGAAATAAACAAATCACTCTCTTCAAACGGTGTGAATCTTAGCGTCCTCGCGACTGCTACAATCCTGTGCACATCCGTACGGTTTTCCGTCCCCTCTACCATTAAGTTATAAACTGACTGAATCAGACGTACTAAAATTGCAAATTGCTAATACTGTACAATACAAGAAGACTGTATAAGAGAGAATGCCATCCATCCATCCATTTTCCAACCCGCTGAATCCGAACACAGGGTCACGGGGGTCTGCTGGAGCCAATCCCAGCCAACACAGGGCACAAGGCAGGGAACCAATCCCGGGCAGGGTGCCAACCCACCTCAGGACACACACAAACACACCCACACACCAAGCACACACTAGGGCCAATTTAGAATCGCCAATCCACCTAACCTGCATGTCTTTGGACTGTGGGAGGAAACCGGAGCGCCCGGAGGAAACCCACGCAGACACGGGGAGAACATGCAAACTCCACGCAGGGTGGACCCGGGAAGCGAACCCGGGTCTCCGAACTGCGAGGCAACAGCGCTACCACTGCGCCACCGTGCCGCCCAGAGAGAATGCCTTCAATGTTAATTACCCCTGTAATAGTTCTTTAAATCCAGGCCATCCTGTGTTTTTTTATTAAAATTAAAACTTCATTTAAGCAGTCTGTAATTTCAAAATAGAATAATTTTACACTCCAGGACAACACCCGTTTCATTTTGTACCCTGCGCTTCGTTCTCATCAAATATTCTTACACTAAGGTTAAGATTAAGGTTGTGGAACGGCTCAATAAAAACGCCAACTATCAAGCGGACACATTGTGTAGCTCTGCGGGCTGCAACCAGATCCTTCTCATAGTGTAAATCATGTGACATTAACTGATCGGCTGATTCAAGGAGCTCCGGAGGTCTACAGCTAGACCCTTCTCGATGAACTGCTTCCCCTTAGTCCTCCACTAGGTGTCCCCATGTTCTCGATTCACGTTTTTTTTTTTCAGACAAAGACCTGCTGGGTCATTTTTATCGAGAATTATGAAGACTCCAATTAAGGTCCTTGCATAGTCTTCCCCTGCAGAAGCCTAGAAAGAGGATGTGCCCTTCAGTCCCGGGATACACTTAGAATGTCTTCATTGCACTGGTGGTTAGCGGCTGCTTTCTGATTCGCACATCTTGTTTGCGACCTTCATCTCTATATGGCAGTGTTGTTGTGTGCGGTCGATTATAAGGCTGAGCTGCCAAGAAAACTCCCTGCTTAGCAACGGTTTATTAGGAGTAGGAAAATTTGCATTCTGTCTGAAGATGGGGACTCGGAAACCTAAGCAATGCATTCATCTGAATTTATGTATGTATTCAGTCGGAGAGTAGGTGGGCTACAATGAGTACTTTCCATTTAATTAGAACTCCGATGGAGTGAGATAGTAATTAAACCGGCTTGTCCTGATTGTGTGGCATTGTCAGAAGTGCATCTGCCTTCCTTTTATGGCTTTTTATGCATTTATTTGGAGTTCTGTAGCAGCAGTGCAGTGTGTTCAGGTCTGCACCGTCTCTATGTGTAGTTCTCTGTGTGCGTCTGTGTGTGTGTGTGTGTGTGGGTAGGGGGTCATCCCAAAAAACACGGAGCTACGGTTATTTTCTGCTAGCTGTCAGATCTTAGAGGGCTGTCCGGGGCTCAATGCCTTCCACTAATATTTAGTGAAATATTTCTCCATGGACCTGTTGCTTTTCTAAATTTTATAAAGTTTTAGTTACATATGAGATTAGCTTTCAGATTAACCTGGTGCTGAAATATGGACATTATTAGTTAGCTAGTTAGGTCCCCCCACATTCCTTGGCGCATTGGGCAGCAGGTGCCCTCCAATGCACTCGATCAGCTGCAGCGAGTTCAGCTTCATCCACCGGTAGGTTGACAGTTTTCAGGTCCCCCCCTAAAAAAGTTGACCTCCAAGGGTTGCATGGCCTGCCTGGTTTTCGTGTCCTCTTTGGTGGCACCCAATGCATGGCCAGCTTTGGAATGCGTTTTTGTGTCAGGCTAAGCACATCCTGTGTTCTCTAACGAGGTCTTCCAGTGACCACTCCACTTCCGCACCTCATCATTTGTAACATTCTCTCTGCATGAGATGCCAAGTGTTCGTCAGAGGCACTGTGGCTGAAAAACACTATGCTTGTGAGCAATCCGCTTTGTTGGTTTTGCTGGCATAGATGGAATGTGATGGACTATGATCTTTGCTGATGACATTGTGATCTGTAGCGAGAGTAGGGAGCAGGTTGAGGAGACCCTGGAGAGGTGGAGATCTGCTCTAGAGAGGAGAGGAATGAAGGTCAGTAGGACCACCAAGACAGAATACATGTGTGTGAATGAGAGGGAGGTCAGTGGAATGGTGAGGATGCAAGGAGGAGAGTTGATGAAGGTGGATGAGTTTAAATACTTGGGATCAACAGTACAGAGTAACGGGGGTTGTGGAAGAGAAGTGAAGAAGAGAGTGCAGGCAGGGTGAAATGGGTGGAGAAGAGTGTCAGGAGTGATTTGTGACAGACAGGTATCAGCAAGAGTGAAAGGGAAGGTCTACAGGACTTTAGTGAGACCAGCTATGTCATATGGGTTGGAGACGGTGGCACAGGAGACAGAGCTGGAGGTGGCAGAGTTTAAGATGCTAAGATTTGCATTGGGTGTGACAAGGATGGACAGGGTTAGAAATGAAGACATTAGAGGGTCAGCTGAAATTGGACAGTTGGGAGACAAAGTCAGAGAGGCGAGATTGCGTTGGTTTGGACATGTGCAGAGGAGAGATGAGAGGTATAATGAGAGAAGGGTGCTAAGGATAGAGATGCCAGGCAAGAGGAGAAGAGGAAGGACTAAGAGACGCTTTATGGATGTGGTGAGGGAGGACATGCAGGCGATGGGTGTGACAGAACAAGATACAGAGGACAGAAAGATATGGAAGAAGATGATCTGCTGTGGCAACCCCTAACAGGAGCAGCCAAAAGAAGAAAAAGAAGAAGCTGGCATAGATGGCATTTGGGATGAATTTTTAATACTGTGCTAACAGACGAGGATGACCAGACGTGGTGTAAATGTCGGAACACACCAGTCGCCTTACTGATCCGACATTTCACGTCCATTTCCACGTCACTGTCATTTGATATGACACTGCCGGAGAATGTGACTTCGTCAACTTTATCGATTACAGGCTACCCAATGGTTATTTGCATCCTGGATTTATGATTAACCCGTATGACCTTAGACTTATCTGAGCTGATGATTAAGCCGACTCTCCCTCGTGGTTTGTGGTAGAGCTAGTAAATATGGTGACATTTTTCACGATGGATTGGCATCCTCTACAGGGTTTGTTCCTGCCTGGTGCCCATGTACTTTGTAGTGATGGGTGAAAATAAAACATCTCATGGTTTCCTGTAGAACTGAAAAGTTTCCATAAACTCCATAATAAACCATAATGACCGGAGAGGAGGATTTGAATCCAGGACATTGGATCCTAGAAATCCATGTGTAGTTTTTTTTTTATTTGTTTCTTGATATATTATGAAACTTTCAGCTCATCTTCTGAAGTTAGTATGTTACGAATGAAAAACTGATCAAAGATATGATTTTATTTTTCAGGATCTCAATTCCGTACAGAAGTCGCACTGCACGCATGTAGACAAGCTCGTCGCCCAACACGACAAAGAAAAACTTTATTACGAGAAGCTGCTTGAAAAGGCAATCAAGAAAAAGGGGTAAATGACTTGTTCAAAGACGCTGACCACACCTGGGAGGTGGAGGCCATTTCAGAATTTCTCACATAAGTTTTACTTTAACATTTACTTCTTTGCCTAGTTGTCGCTTTTATCCAAAGGAGGTCAACATAATTGAGTAACGTCAGCCTGTTTTTTGAGCAAGTGTAGTAGTGAAGAGCTATAAAGCTAACATAACAAAATAATGAGCAGTTAACAATATGACAGAAGACATCCACAGAGCAAAAAACGTTCATTAACAATCTGATGGATATTCACAGCACAGTAGGGTTTGCAATGGCAGTTCAGATGGAAGTGGGCTCTTCATTCCATCAACTAGCTACATATGAAAAGAGTTTTAAGAAATGTGCATATTGTAAAGCAGGGGTGTCCAACTCCAGTCCTGGAGGGCCGCAGTGGCTGCAGGTTTTCATTCTCACCCTTTTCTTAATTAGTGATCTGTTTTTGCTGCTAATTAACTTCTTTTGAATTCATTTTAATTGACTTGGTTTTAAGAAACGCTTCCCTGAATTTCTTCATCGTTCCTCTGCATTGCTTCATTTCTTTCCTTTAATGGCACCCAAACAGAAGTGAAATGTGAAGTTGTAACGGCCGATCCCTTATCCAGCCGGCAGCTACACCTCCAAGACCTGTGGCCTGGATAATTTACTGAGTATGAATGTAACTATCAAGCCGTACCTCTAACAAATGACACTTTTCTCCACAATCGACGGTGTAAATATAAACGTACAAAAGTAGGTATGTAAAATTATACTGATTAAATGTATTAAATGAAATAACAAGACAAATGCAAAAATAGACATAAACATATAAATATAAATATCCCTGCACCACATCAACAACAAGACACCACCATATATAAATACAACAAAACCCTCCCTTGCCCCTGTAACATATAATAAACAACACGAATAACACAAAATGAATGATATACGGAATGATCGTGAACTTGAGTCCGGTTATAAAAACTGTCCTGAATACGGTTGACTGAACTAGCAATAAAAGAGTCGTTTGATTTTCCCAGAACAAAATGGAGCAGCCTCACCATGAATCCTCGTTGCGTGGTGGATGATGAAGTCCGACCCCGGGGCTTCTCTTGATGAGAGTATTGAAGTAAGTCCAGCGGATTGAAAAACAAACTGGATGAAAATGCGCGATGTGGAATACAGCAGGTACAGATGGCTCGTGGTCGTGAAAAAATGGTCTCCTCTCTCCTTCTCCTTCCTTTCTCTTCTCTTGATTATTCCCTCCTGATTGCTTAAATAGTCCTGTGACGGCTGTGATTGATTAATAGTGAACAGGTGTTTTCCAGGTTTGAGGTTGCAGTCTCCTTCCATCATCAGGGACGGCATTCACTGATACACACATAAACAGCAAACGGGACAATGGAAACAAGACGCATTCAGTACTGACATTTGACAACACTAACTATGTAGCCCCACTACAAAGTGAGGGAGCAAACAGAAGACCAACTAAGTCAGGGCCTCAAACTCCAACCAATTTCACTCCTACCAGTTACTTAATGAAGCGCTGAGTCTCGTCGTTGCTGCTTGTTGCTGCTCTCATTGTGCAATAGCAGAAATGTCCGAAATTGTGGATTTTCTCTTTTCTAAGAGCAGATCAGCATTCCTGAGACCTTCGCCTTTCTTTATTTTCAGATATTGTATGATGGACACCAGTTGTTTTGGCTCATTTTGTTTCTCGTTATTGTTTGTCTGCTAATTAAGGAAAAAAGAAACAATTGAGGGGCCTGAGTCTTCAAGAGCAAGTAAATTAAAATGAATGTAAAAGGAGTTAATTAGCAGCAAAAATGGGTCACTAATTAAGAAAAGGGTGAGAATGAAAACCTGCAGCCACTGCGGCCCTCCAGGACTGGAGTTGGGCACCCCTTGTTGTGAAGCATTCTGTGTACGCCAATGCTCTCCACAAGCACAATTGTATTTGCTTATTTTTTTTAGAGAAAACAACTGCCTGGAAATGAAGAAGGAAACGGAAGCCAAAATCCAGAAGCTGTCCTCAGAGCATAAAATAAAGGTAATTCAATGAGTTAAAACCATGCTTATGGTGCTTAGTTATTCCAATAAACAGTTTACCATGTTCACATAACACTAGCCGCGGTACCTGGCACTGCCATGGGCAGAATAAACTACAGGTGGCTTCACTAAATCGGATCCCCATGGGGTAAAATTTTGACCCTAAACCAAACTTTCACTGACCAAATGGATTTGTGCCAAGTCTCGTAAACAACAACGACAACAACATTTATGTCTTTAGCATGTTTTCCATACCAGGGATGGAGCTTAAAGTGCCGTACAAGATGCCAAAGAAGGCATGGCATGCAATAATAAGCAAATTAAAATGAGATAAAAACAAGAATGCATAAATAGTGTGCGAAATGGAGTCCTGTAGCGGGGCGAATGATGAGGCAGGGCAAATTTCAAATGATTAGGGTGCCAACTGGGCAAAATAAAACATTTAAACAAAACACTCGCTTGATGATGTTGTGTCGTCGAGACAGTTCCCCTGTTACAATGGTCAGTTCAACAAGACACACACACACACGCACACACACACTCTCTCTTTCTCTCTCTTTAGCGTTGTCAGGTCCAAATGAGACACCACCTTCCGGGAATGTCTCCTTCTTATACTGAGTGGATCGGAAGGGGTGGGGCTTCATTGACTTTGTTGCCATCAAGGTCCAGTTTCTAAAGGCTGTGAGGGGGAAGAAGCAGACAAGACCATTAGTGACAGCACCCCCTCTTGTCCTGGGGTGGTACCACATAGCTTAGGTGAGCCAAGAACTGATGCCTTAATATTGGTATCAGTCATTCATGGAAACATCGGCCTCAAATATCAAAATCCATCACCTTCGTTGTTCACTACTTTCACAAATTTTTTCATCAGTCCAAATTTTGTATGAAGAGCAGACAAAAATATCTGTTGGCTTGAGAAGAAGTTTATGCATGATGCTTTTCTGCGTACGGAGCTGCCAGTTCTTTTTCATGTAATGAGACTGTTTAGCTCAGGTATCGCTTTATCAGACCTTGTATAAGAGCTGCAGAGCCACGGCTTTGAGATCACCGCAGATGTTCCAGTTATACTTGTTGTACAATATATGTATACTTATAATATAAGAGGAAATCATAATTATAGGTGATTGTAAAAAAAAGGTAAATGTTAAGAAAATTCAAACACAATTCTGATCAGCGAGACAAAATCCATAAGATGTTGTCCAGTCTTATCAGATTCTTGCTTCTGTTTTTTTACAGGTAAAAGACATTGTTTCTCAGCAGACAAAGGAATGGACAGACATGCTCAACACACACAGCAAAGAGGAACAGGAACTGAGGGAACCACATTTGGCGCAGCAGTGGGAGCACCTCAGGAAACTCTTAGTGGCCGCACAAGAACAGCAGACCCAGCAACTCAAGCTCATCCATGACAGGTGAGTAAAATATTAGACAATGGCCGGCATTCCTTTTAGTTAACACAAGTAAGTAGGTGCAATGTAAAAGACATTACAGTAATATTGAAAGGCACTATGATAGATAGATAGATAGATAGATAGATAGATAGATAGATAGATAGATAGATAGATAGATAGATAGATAGATAGATAGATAGATAGATAGATAGATAGATAGATAGATAGATAGATAGTGTAGTTGGCAGGATTAGATAGATAGATAGATAGATAGATAGATAGATAGATAGATAGATAGATAGATAGATAGATAGATAGATAGATAGATAGATAGATAGATAGATAGATAGATAGATAGATAGATAGATAGATAGATAGATAGCGTAGTTGGCAGGATTAGATAGATAGATAGATAGATAGATAGATAGATAGATAGATAGATAGATAGATAGATAGATAGATAGATAGATAGATAGATAGATAGATAGATAGATAGATAGATAGCGTAGTTGGCAGGATTAGATAGATAGATAGATAGATAGATAGATAGATAGATAGATAGATAGATAGATAGATAGATAGATAGATAGATAGATAGATAGATAGATAGATAGCGTAGTTGGCAGGATTAGATAGATAGATAGATAGATAGATAGATAGATAGATAGATAGATAGATAGATAGATAGATAGATAGATAGATAGATAGATAGATAGATAGATAGATAGATAGATAGCGTAGTTGGCAGGATTAGATAGATAGATAGATAGATAGATAGATAGATAGATAGATAGATAGATAGATAGATAGATAGATAGATAGATAGATAGATAGATAGATAGATAGATAGATAGATAGATAGCGTAGTTGGCAGGATTAGATAGATAGATAGATAGATAGATAGATAGATAGATAGATAGATAGATAGATAGATAGATAGATAGATAGATAGATAGATAGATAGATAGATAGATAGATAGATTTTAATTTAGTGTAGTAGGCAGGATTAGATAGATAGATAGATAGATAGATAGATAGATAGATAGATAGATAGATAGATAGATAGATAGATAGATAGATAGATAGATAGATAGATAGATAGATAGATAGATAGATAGATAGATAGATAGATAGATAGATGGCGTAGTTGGCAGGATTAGATAGATAGATAGATAGATAGATAGATAGATAGATAGATAGATAGATAGATAGATAGATAGATAGATAGATAGATAGATAGATAGCGTAGTTGGCAGGATTGGATAGATAGATAGATAGATAGATAGATAGATAGATAGATAGATAGATAGATAGATAGATAGATAGATAGATAGATAGATAGATAGATAGATAGATAGATAGATAGATAGATAGATAGATAGATAGATAGCGTAGTTGGCAGGATTAGATAGATAGATAGATAGATAGATAGATAGATAGATAGATAGATAGATAGATAGATAGATAGATAGATAGATAGATAGATAGATTGTACAACCAATTATACTATTTATAAAGGTTGCCTGAGTAGCCTTCACTGTTTGCACAGGAAGGTGACAAGGATTATGGACAAAAAGCACATGAAAAGAGAGACCAGTGCAAAGTTAAAGTTCTTAAAATATCAAAGTCTTTGGATTTTAAATCAAAAGTTCAAGTATGACAAGACGCCACAGCAATATGCTGGCTGTCACCTGTTGTGGATTAGGAGTCCCAAGCATTAATGAATTCCAGACACTTCCAGTAGTGCCCACTAGAGGGTGATAATCACTCTCCAGCCCCAGCTGGTAATAAGGGCAAGCAGCAGATCTTTATAAAATAAAATTTTAAATCTTCACAAAAATTATTCCACACACAGTAAAGGTCTGTAGAGCACCAAAGGCTCTGAAACAATAAGGTAATCCAAAGCAAAAAAGTCCAAATACAGAAATTGAAAGAATGATCAGCAAACAGAATGATGGCCAGTGAGTCTAAAGAATCATAAATCCTACAAATCTCACAAAAGCACAAGAACTCAACACTCTTCAGCGCATTTGAAATGAACCAGTAAGAAGTGTGGGAAACCCTCCAGGTGTACAAGGTGGAAGGAAGTCCTGGTGGTGATTGGCAGGTGCCCCTGCCTCTTGGTGGACCACACACAAAACACATGGGACATAACACAGGCAGCTTGCACAGTTTATAAAATCAAAAACAAAGCATAATGCACATAAACAACAAAAGGAACATTAACATAGTCAACATGAATCAAAATTGAATGAAAGAGACATGAAACATGAATTTTGGGAAAAATCCTGGCTGAGACGTGAGAGCAACAACAAGGGTTAAATTCACTGTGAGTCAGAACACTGACATTCAGAATACGGCGGCCTTTTGAGGATTTTCAAAGGAAACGTGGCAGGAGGGTAAAAAGCTTTAAAAACGAGGGCGTAAAAATTGGAAATTGCCTCAAGGGAAGATTGAGTAGGAAAACAAATATGGGAAGTTAACAAAACGAGTAAAGGAACGGGACTGACTGCGAGCCTAGGAAGAGGCGAGAATGCGCGGTAAGTGCTGGGATAAGGGCTAGCGTCTGTGTGAAGTAAACAAATAAATCAATAAGCTTGTGATGAGACCCTTTCATGTCTTTGAATTGCTGATAAAGGACACCTGCCCAAAGGTCAGCGTGGTCCTGCCTGACTCTGACATGCTGCCTCAAGCACTCAGTCACGCCATCTTTGGTCTTTTTTTTTTTCCAATTCTCTCGGCTGTCGTTTTCAATTTTTGTTTGTCTCTCGAGTCTCCCTTTGATGAGCAAGATCTTCATTACCGGCGAAAACCAACAGGTCAAAGTGATTAGAGGAGAAAGTCACAAGCGCCCTTAAAGGCTATCACAGTCTGATACAGGGCGACACATTTCATTATGGTTTTCTGGAATTCCAACCCATTTTGGGATTCAAGTAAACATGAAGCCCGTTGTGCAGGTTGATGACGGGTTGGTAGAGCTATAAATGTGAAGGGAGGTGTCGACTCGTCTCCATTTTATTCACTTGGCTTGGAGATTGTCGTTATATCCATAGGCTGAGCAGATCTGAACAGACCCCTCCATCCTTAAGAACTGCAGTATCCTGAAAACCCCCAGGCCATCTACGACCCTTGGCCCTCATGATTCATCAAGCAATGCTTCGTATTTAGCCAGAATGATCCTACGATAAGGTTGGCAAAAGATGGCGACAGAAAGAGATGGAAAAGTAGACAGTTTTGTAGACGCCGCTCCCAAAGTGAGCCACCAGTCTCAAATTCTGTGCTCAGGCTTTGAATTGCCAAACCATTTCAGGTCACACATGCAACCTCGTGAGACAGAGAGAGAGAGATCATTCGAGGAGCATCATTAGAAGACGCCCAAATCATTTCAGCCGTATCATGATCTGCTAATCCAGCGGTTCTCAAACTGTGGGGCGCGAAGTAACAAAAAAGGAGGCACGAATGTTGCCATATGTGGCGTAATTTCGCTATTTGTAGGAAAATTTTAAACTTGTAGCAGTGTATCTGCAGCAAAAAATATAGGAATCGATTTTATTAGGGTTTCAAAAAAACGTTAGTGGGGTGCGATTAAAACTTATGAAAACTCGGGTTGCAAATACTTAAAGGTTGAGAAACGCTGTGCTAATCCATACAAGGATTCCATTCCTCGATCACTTTTTGAGGATTCTGGGTAGCTGTGATTATACCTTTGGTGGCTTGATGATCTGATTTTTGTCCTAAACTCGCAAGTACTGTAGAATATCTTGGTGCAGAAAAAAAACAAAGCAAAGGAGAACCAAAACTCCACCTCGTTAAAGTATACAAATAAAAACGTCTGTTTAGGAATACACAAACGTTGGCCTCCACTAAGCTTAACCAAAGTTGAGACATTTAAAAGGAACTGTAAACCAAATGGTCACAACTTAGCGGGTTAAAAAAGAAAAAAGCATTTTGGTGAAATGTTCCACGTCTGCAAATCATAAGGATTTAAGTAGTAACAAGAAAAGCAAAATAAAGATCCTAAAACAATGACAGGTTCTAATGCTAACCCTAAGAAAGAAGATTAGGAGTGAAGGCCTCAGGGTCGAGTCCGCAAGGGCTTGCTTGGCTCATCTGGCAGGACACGTTCTGAGGAAATCTCTGACAATCCCAATGTAGAAGACGCTAAAGACTGCAAAATTTAACAACGCAAAAACTAGGAGCAGAACAACAACAACAACAACATTTATTTCTGTCGCACATTTTCATACAAGTAATGGAGCTCAAAGTGCTTTACATGATGAAGAAAGAGAACAAAGACAAAGTAAGAATTAAAATAAGAGAACACTAATTAACATAGAATAAAAGTAAGAGGACAGAAATACAAAAAAAAAAAACTCCAGACGGCTGGAGAAAAAATAAAATCCGCAGGGGTTCCAAGGCCACGAGACCACCCAGCCCCCTCTAGGCATTCTACCTAACATAAATGACCTCGATCAGTCCTCATGGTATTCAGGGTTCTCATGGAAGGACTTGATGATGACGGTCATGTGGACTTCTGGCCTTTAATCCATTAATGTAGGGACATCACGGTGCTTTGATTAGGTGGTGGCAGCAGTGCAGGTCGCCACCACAGAAAACTGGAAAAAGAACAGAAGAGAGAGTAGGGGTTAGTACGGATTTTGGAGCCACCATGAATAGTAATGATAATTAATTGATTATGCAGAGCATCAAGATTAAATTAAAATGAAGTTATGAGAAAGCCATGTTAAAGTAATGAGTTTTTAGCAGTTTTTTAAAGTGCTCCAACGTATCAGCCTGGCGAATTCCTGTTGGCAGAAGAACGCGGTATGGACCCTGTGAAAGGAAACACCTTGACACGACAAGACGATTTGGGTCATCCTCCCTGTATACTTAAAGGGTGACTGAAAAAGTGGCAAAATATCAATTGAGGTCTTTACAGACAAGGGTCCAATACGGAACTGACTAACAGTGGGACTATGGCGGCTTTTAAGGTCGGTCATTGGGCCAAGGAGCTGGAAGTGACGTCATCAGGCCCGGAACTGGACGTAATGTCATCAGGCCCGGGCAGAATTTCCTGATTTTGTTCCGCAGGGATAAAAGAGTAAAGATTATTGTACTGGGGTGGCGCAGTAGGTAGTGCTGCTGCCTCGCAGTAAGGAGACCCAGGTTTGCTTCCCGGGTCCTCACTGCGTGGAGTTTGCATGTTCTCCCCGTGTCTGCGTGGGTTTCCTCCCACAGTCCAAAGACATGCAGGTTAGGTGGATTGGCGATTCTAAATTGTGCTTGGTGTGGGTGTGTGCCCTGCGGTGGGCTGGTGCCCTGCCCAGGATTTGTTCCTGCCTTGCACCCTGTGCTGGCTGGGATTGGCTCCAGCAGAACCCTGTGACCCTGTATTAGGATATAGTGAGTTGGAAAATGACTGACTAACTGATTATTGTACTCTGCCACCCCCTGGCCTGGCATGGAATTACCTTCTTTTGAGCCCTTTTGCTGCCTCCCATGCACACGTGGGTGAAAATCCCTTCAGTGAACTGATGCCACTCCATTCAGTGCGGCTGACCGAAGCTTTAAAAGTCCTCAGGTGCTAAAACACACTGAATGAAAGCACCAGGGACCGATAGTTTGATTAAAGCGAGGACTGTGAATACGAGTGAACTCCCAGTAAGCAGATCTGTGGATGGAGGCCTCCTACCAGTTATCTTGTAAACCACCTTCTGGGCTGCCATACCAAATATGAGCATATTAGAGGAAACTGGGCATCTGCAATGAGAGTGGAAGATCAGCATGGCATCGCAGAACAGAATATTTCACTTTTAGTTAGTTTTTCCTTATTAGCCATATTTTGGATGACATTATTTAAAAAATAATAATTTACTTATGTCGAACCACAAGCATCTGATGATCTCTCCCAGATTAGCATGTCCCCACAATGAACTTCAAAGGGAAACTGTGGCATTTGATAGCAACGAATGGTGCAAAATCACCCAGCAGCTGGCTCGCACAAACTATTTTCTGTCCCATGCGCCAACTACAAGGCAATTCAAATGGATTTTTTTTGTTTAGAGAAAATATTTTTTTATTGGGAGTTTTGATCAACACCAGAATGTACTTAATTAGTATATTAAAATCCCACACTGACTTTACATCAGCGTCAGGAACACATTTAGGCTTTGTCACTGTGGCAGTCTGTGTTATAAGAGTCTAACCTCTTCTCAATGGAATAAGAGAAAACACCTAATAGCATAATAAACCACAGACTGGCCGAAAGTAATGATCAGCAATTACAAAAGAATTAACAGGAACTAAAGCTACAAAAGAACAATTCAGAACAAGAGACAAGAATAAAATACAAAAGAAACAAACGAAAAAGCAAATCTCAGGGACTTCATTAAATGAACTGAAGAGCAGCTCGATGATGGCAGCCTGGTTAGCTTGTCCTCCCTGTGCCCCTGTGACTGTTAACTCCTAATCTAACAGACTGTACCCGGCCCTCTGCCCACACCTTCAATAGAAATGGATCAATACACAAATTCATAGTTTCTGCTTTCTAATTTAATGGGCGAGTTTCGACACCCTTCTTAAAATTCAACTTGACTTATAGACAGCTTCTAGGGGATACATTTAAAGCTTATATTTTTCATTTGTCTCTTTATTTTATTTATTTATTTATTTTTATTTTTTGTCATATAAAAGGCAGAGCAAAGAGATGCGGGCAAATCAGGCCAAGACTTCCATGGAGAACGGCAAAGCGATCAGCCAAGATAAATCGATCAAAATTAAAGCGGAACGGGAAAGGTAAGTTACAGTGCGTGCTCCGTCGTTAGATTAGATTAGAGGAACTTTATTAATCCCTGGGGGCTCAGATATTGATGTCTGGGGGAGCTGCGCGCTTTCTAGTGAATGCAGTTGTGCTGTGAGGGGCGTTTCTTAGAGTGTGGTAGCGGCCATTGCTGGTTTACAGCAAACATTTGGGAATATCCTAAAACAAAGGCGATAAGGTTGGGCAACACTTTATACACACATATATATATATATATACAGTGCATCCGGAAAGTATTCACAGCGCATCACTTTTTCCACATTTTGTTATGTTACAGCCTTATTCCAGAATGGATTAAATTCATTTTTTTCCTCAGAATTCTACACACAACACCCCATAATGACAACGTGGAAAAAGTTTACTTGAGGTTTTTGCAAATTTATTAAAAATAAAAAATCTGAGAAATCCCATGTCCATAAGTATTCACAGCCGTTGCTCAATACTTTGTCGACGCACCTTTGGCAGCAATTCCAGCCTCAAGTCTTGTTGAATATGATGCCACAAGCTTGGCACACCTATCCTTGGTCAGTTTGGCCCATTCCTCTTTGCAGCACCTCTCAAGCTCCATCAGGTTGGATGGGAAGCGTCGGTGCACAGCCATTTTAAGATCTCTCCAGAGATGTTCAATCAGATTCAAGTCTGGGCTCTGGCTGGGCCACTCAAGGACATTCACAGAGTTGTCCTGAAGCCACTCCTTTGATATCTTGGCTGTGTGCTTAGGGTCGTTGTCCTGCTGAAAGATGAACCGTCACCCCAGTCTGAGGTCAAGAGCGCTCTGGAGCAGGTTTTCATCCAGGATGTCTCTGTATATTGCTGCAGTCATCTTTCCCTTTATCCTGACTAGTCTCCCAGTCCCTGCCGCTGAAAAACATCCCCACAGCATGATGCTGCCACCACCATGCTTCACTGTAGGGATGGTGCCAGGTTTCCTCCAAACGTGACGCCTGGCATTCACACCAAAGAGTTCAATCTTTGTCTCATCAGACCAGAGAATTTTCTTTCTCCTGGTCTGAGAGTCCTTCAGGTGCCTTTTGGCAAACTCCAGGTGGGCTGCCATGTGCCTTTTACTAAGGAGTGGCTTCCGTCTGGCCACTCTACCATACAGGCCTGATTGGTGGATTGCTGCAGAGATGGTTGTCCTTCTGGAAGGTTCTCCTCTCTCCACAGAGGACCTCTGGAGCTCTGACAGAGTGACCATCGGGTTCTTGGTCACCTCACTGACTAAGTCCCTTCTCCCCGATCGCTCAGTTTAGATGGCCGGCCAGCTCTAGGAAGAGTCCTTCTGGTTTTGAACTTCTTCCACTTATGGATGATGGAGGCCACAGTGCTCATTGGGACCTTCAAAGCAGCAGAAATTTTTCTGTAACCTTCCCCAGATTTGTGCCTGGAGACAATCCTGTCTTGGAGGTCTACAGACAATTCCTTTGACTTCATGCTTGGTTTGTGCTCTGACATGAACTGTCAACTGTGGGACCTTCTATAGACAGGTGTGTGCCTTTCCAAATCATGTCCAGTCAACTGAATTTACCACAGGTGGACTCCAATGAAGCTGCAGAAACATCTCAAGGGTGATCAGGGGAAACAGGAGGCACCTGAGCTCAATTTTGAGCTTCATGGTAAAAGCTGTGAATACTTATGTACATGTGCTTTCTCAATTTTTTTATTTTTAATAAATTTGCAAAAATCTCAAGTAAACTTTTTTCACGTTGTCATTATGGGGTGTTGTGTGTAGAATTCTGAGGAAAAAAAATGAATTTAATCCATTTTGGAATAAGGTTGTAACATAACAAAATGTGGAAAAAGTGATGCGCTGGGAATACTTTCCGGATGCACTGTATATATATGTATTTACTGTAAACGAGCAAAGACTCGGGTAGATCAAAGAAATGTTGGGGTGCCAACCAGCTCACCCCAATTCATGCAACGTTCGTCCCGACTGAACAAAACAAGTATTCGAGGGTGCAAAACAGAACACATTAAGGAAACATAACCGCCTTCTTGGCTTCAACAGGTCAGGGGCTCGGTAGAGTGGATCTTGATGCTGGAGCTCCGTTCTCAGGCTGCCTCAAGTCCAAATGAGACGCCTCCTTCCAGGGACGTCTGTTGACTTGTAAGGGCTCTGATTGGAAAGGGCGAAGTCGGTTGCCCTGATTGGCATCTTCTCAGCACTGTGGCTAAGAGACGAGGTGTTACCATTCACAACAGCACCCCCTCTCACCCCGGCGGGGGTATTACCTACCTATGATGAGCCCAGATGGTGATCCTCTGACGCACATTAGCAACTGTATTTATATACTGTAATGTGTTTTAATGGTAATTCATGTTATAATTTCTGTGCAAAGCTGCATTCTCTGGAACGTGTTATTTAAATAGGTAATAATAAGAGAAACAATAGTAATTATTATTATCTGTTATAATAAGTATTTTTTGTATCTTCAGCCCTGTGTAACATTTTGCCTAAATGGATAGAATGAAGTTCAGAATTGCTTTTCATAAAAAGTGCTCTTAGGACACTTCAGCTTCCTCTCTTTTGCCATTTACAGGAGAGTCAGGGAATTGAATAGCAGCAATACCAAGAAGTTCCTGGAGGAACGGAAAAGGGTAAGTGCATCCATGGAGGATCCTAGGGAATTTTCTAAATTATCGTGACAAAACTTTGGTTAAGGTCCACCCTCCTGTAAATTTCCTAAACTTGGTGTTCTTTCCCTCAGCTGGCCATGAAGCACTCCAAAGAAATGGAGCAACTTAAGAAGTCTCAACTGGAGCAGCTAGAAAGTCTCGAGAAGCAAAACGAGCAGGTGGGATTCATCTCTTATTTATATGGAAATCCTAGAGCAGCTTTTTCCGAGTGTCCTTTGGTATTTTTTTCTTTAAACGATATAACCGTGTTAGCGGGAGGAGAGGTTTGGGTGGTACAGTGGAAGATGACGTCACCATCATGTGTATCCATTTTGTATTATTTTTTCCTTTTTTCATTGATCATTTTGTGTATATGCATTTTTGTCATTGGCTTATAATGTTTGTTTTCTTTTAATTTCATTGATTTTAATGTGTTTTTCTGTACAGCTTTTGAATTCACCTCATGCAGTGTCACACAATCAAGGTAGGCCTTGTCATTCCTAACCATTATGCCATCTGCTTGCTTTCTGTCACCCTCTGCTTGAACAAAAATTCAAAAGAGAGATAAGACAATCAACTGAGAAGGATGTTAATGAATTATTAAGCAAGATGTCTGTTAAAGGATGTCATAATTTAACACGGAAACCTTGAACCTGCTTGATCTAATGTGTTGTTTATGGGGCCTATCCTGGCAGCATCGGGCACAAGTTGGAAGCCAGCTCTGGACAGGATGCCAGAGCATCTCAGAATCCACTTATTTGACTCCAATACGTGTATCTCAGGTAAATTAATGGAAGGAATTAAAACAGGCATTTTAATGAACAGTCAGCGAGGGTCCAGACGAGGGAGGTCGTGTTTTAAAAACGTGCTGGAATTCTATGAGGAAGCAACAAAAGGATACATCTGATATCATTAATCTGGAGTTTCAGAAAGCATTTGAAAAGGTGCCACCTGAGAGGTGGGCATCAAACTTAAAGAAGTGGGAGTTCAGGGTCTGGTGTGTAGATGGACACAGGAGGCAGACGGTGATGGGGTGTGGAACTCAATCAGAATTGGGTGAAGTTAAGAGTGGTGACCAGCAGGGGTCAGTGCTGGGGCCGCTGCTATTTTTCATATAAATAAATGATTTGGGTAGGAATAAAAATAACAGACTGGTTAAGTCTGAAGATGATACCAAGATAGGTGGATTGGCAGATAATTGAGAATCTGTTGAATCAGCACAGAGGGACTTGAACAGCAGACAGGCTTGGGCAGATGAAATTTAATGTCAGTAAATGTAAAGTATTACACATAGGAGGTAAAAATGTGAGGAATGAGTACACAATGTGAGGTCTGCAAATTGAAAGTCCACCTTATGAGATGGACTTAGGTGTCGTAGTGGACTATCAACTGGAGGTCAGTGTTCAGAAGCCATTAAGAAGGCTCACAGAATGTCAGGTTATATAGCGCCTTGATGTGTGCAGTACAAGTCCATGGAAGTTCTACTCAAGCTTTATAATACACTGGTGAGGCCTCATCTGGAGTCCTGGGTGCAGGTATGGGCCCACCAGACATAGCAGCACTGGAGAAAGTCCAGAGAAGAGCGATGAGGCCGATTCCGGGGCTACAGGGGATGAGTTATGAGGAAAGATTAAAAGAGCTGAGCCTTTACAGTTGAAGCAAAAGAAGATTAAGAGGAGACCTGACTAAAGTGTTTGAAATGATAAAGAGAATTAGTCCAGTGGATCGAGACGGTGACTTTACAATGAGTTCAGCAAGAACATGGGGACACAGCTGGACACTTGTGAAGAGCACATTTTGTGCAAACATTAGGACGTTGCGCTTTACACCGAGAACCATAGAAACATGGAATAAGTGACCAAGTAGTGTGGTAGACAGTAGGGACCAATCAATGCTCTTCAAAATAACATCAAATTAAGTCAAATGGACTGGTGAGCTTTGCTGGGAAGATTGGCCTCTTCTTTTCTGGATTGTTCTAATGTTCTAAAAAAAAAAAAACCCCACCAGGCCAGTATAAACTTACCAGTTAATCTAATCTGGACATGCTTGAGGAAATTTGCACAGACTCATAAAATAAAGAAAAAACTCCACACAGATAAAAACCAGGAATTAGACCACTGAATTCAAGAATTAGTAGAAATCATGCGTCGTCAGCCTGTGATTCTCCAGATCTGCAGAGAGAAGGAGAGGAGAGACATTAAGAAGCAGTGCCAACCCCACAACTCAGGGTGAAATTGCAAGTCAACAAATTCTGAAGTTCCATATATATGTACAGTTAGGTCCATAAACATTTGGACAGAGACAACTTTTTTCTCGTTTTGGTTCTGTACGTTACCACAATGAATTTTAAATGAAACAACTCCGATGCAGTTGAAGTGCAGACTTTCAGCTTTAATTCAGTGGGGTGAACAAAACGATTGCATAAAAATGTGAGGCAACTGAAGCATTTTTTGAACACAATCCCTTTTGTTTTTGATCTCCATCTCCAGATCACTTGCGTCAAATTCCAAGTCCATCAAGTCAGAATCCGGTTCAGCAATAATACGTCAAACGTCCATGTAGTATTTTAATTCGCACGTTTGCTTTAGTCTCTTGCCAGATGTTGATTCCATTTTAGAGGTTGTTTGCTATTCGTTACTCATACACATGCAGGAAATCGAAGTTAAATCAGCAAAGCTACTTAACTTTCCTTCTAGCAAAGAGAGTCGAACTAAAACGTAAGGGTGAGTTTTGTCGCAGTTTACAGCCGATTAACGTCCTCTACCCCTGAGTTTCGACAAAAGTTGACATCAGCCCTGAAGGAGTTAAGAAGCGTCTGAAGACTCTCTTGTTTAATGACTTTCCCTCTAACTGAGATGCTAGGTTTTTATAATCTAGGAGTCGTAACTCACTTGTAGTTTGTTCTGAGCTTTTCACTCGCGGTGATCCTTGTCCCATAACACTTGTCCTCCAAACAGTCCCGCAGACTGATGTCGACCTCTTTTGTAAGTGTGAACACTGAAGTCAAAACACAACAGGAAAAACACCAATTTAAAAATAAAAAGCAATTTCTTTATTTTTTACTCTTGGTGAGTTAAAAGGACTGCGAGACTACCCCATAGCTCAGGCAACTGATTTGGGTTCAGACAGACTGCTACCAAAAGAAAAACATTTCTCTCCTTTAGCACCTAGCTTGTTCATTAGACAAAGAGAGAAAAAACATAGCAGTTCATTTTGAGGTCATACCTAGATTGCTGTAAGTGACGGTTACATCCTGATTTATTACATACAGGAGTATACCAAAATAAAGAGTTATCAGGCATGCGCATTCCTAAGGAATACACCCTTCTCAGTATACACACAAGACCAATTTAAGCAGTTTCTTATAGTTCATTACATTAGTTATAAAGAGATTACATTCTTATAGCTTTAATATCTTCATTACATTATAATTGTTTGGTTAGATTAATAATCCTTATTTATTAATTCACTAGACAAAAAGCCCGTTTCGACAACGTAAGATGAAACGGGCACGAGTGGAATAGTAAGTAATAAGTATAAGCACCACAAACCTAATATAGGTGTATTGAATGAATGCGTAATTAGGCCTGGAGCTGTAGTCGAAATCGCCTTTCAGGCCTCTAGAGCTTTAATCGAAGTCTCCTTTCTCTTTGAATTTTTGCGGCCGTAAATCCGCCGCCTGCCTCGATGTTGGTCAAAGTCGCCTTTCCTTTTGAATTTTCGCGGCCGTAAATCCACCGCCTGCCGTGATGTTGGTCGAAGTCGCCTTTCTTTTTGAATTTTCGCAGCCGTAAATCCGCCGCCTGCCGTGATGTCGGTCTCGTAAGGTTTTTTGGGCAGCTGCGCAGAAGGCGACTGCGCATTCGGCTTCGGACGGACCCTGCTGCGATGTTGGTCAAAGTCGCCTTTCTCTTTGAATTTTCGCGGCCGTAAATCCGCCGCCTGCCGGGATATCGGTCTCGTAAGGTTTTTCGGGCAGCTGCGGAGAAGGCGATTGCGCATTCGGCTTCGGACAGACGTGAGTGAGTGAGTGAGTGAGTGAGTGAGTGAGTGAGTGAGTGAGTGAGTGAGTGAGTGAGTGAGTGAGTGAGTGAGTGAGTGAGTGAGTGAGTGAGGAGACTGGCAAATTATATATAAGATAAGTGACATGTTTTCTTATAATATTAAACAAGAGTAAAGAAACGATCACATTGATTTATAATATCACAGGGTGTTCTGTTAGTATCAAGAGGTCAGCATTTTCTCATAAAAGAATGTAAGTTAATCATATAATTCTGTGCACAAGCTTAATTCTTTTTCTACCTAAATGATGAACAAATTCATATAGAAGTAATAAATCATATAGCTCTGCCGCATGATTAATACAAAATACAGTCATTGGTATTTGTGAGTTAAATACTTATAATCATCTGCGGTGGGCTGCCACCCTGCCTGGGGTCTGCTTCCTGCCTTGTGCCCTGTGTTGGCTGGGATTGGCTCCAGCAGACCCCTGTGACCCTGTAGTTAGGATATAGCAGGTTGAATAATGTATGGCAGAGGCGGCCTTTGGGGGTGGCGACTAGGGCAATCGCCCCAGGCCCTGCGCCTGAGGGGGGGTCCCGCGATGGGAGATTCTTTTGTCACCGTCAGCTCATCATACAAATATGCGGGGCCGCTGCAAGACATTCAAATCCCTTATAGACTGAAATACGGTACGTGGTGGATTTCTTCTAATTTCTGTGACCGTTGTGAGCGCGGAAAGAAGCTTTTCAAAGTTGAAACTTGTCAAAAATTATCTACGATCAGCAATGTCGCAAAACAGACTGTGCAGTTTAGCTATTTTGTCAATCGAAAAGGAACTTGCCTCAACATTGGACTACGAGGATCTTATCAACGATTTTGCTCAGCGAAAAGCCAGAAAAGTGAACTTCCGTCTGTGACTGTCAAAGCAGCTGTTTGGTAAGTGTTCGTTTTATTACAAGTGTTCTGGTTCTCCGTAATTAAATAAATTTCCTGACTCCAGCGGGTTCGGCAGAAACAACTGTTATCTAGTTTGTTAATTTTGCGTGCACACTGTTTCTGAATCATTAATTAAGTTGATTAAAGGCCACTAAACCGATATAAGAACAATTACAATACGTAATGTAATCAAACAGCCAATGGTACCTACATAAGGCACCATGTTTTTTAACAATAATAAGGCGTACAGCATTAGAGGCAGACAAGCCCGTGAGCATGGTGGTACGGTATATAGCCTACACTTATGGCTCTCGGCCCTGCATATGACACTCGCCCAAGGCCCCGCGTACTCCTAAGGCCGCCTCTGTGGATGGATGGATACTTATAATCATTACAGTTAATAATGTTTTTTCTTCTTCCTCATAAGTCACTTCGGATGTTGATACCCTAGTTGTCTGGTAATGTGACACGTGTGGAGTTATGAAACACTTGAATTTGAACGTGTTTAGCTGTGGCGGATGGAAATTTTTGGCCCCAACTCTACCCCGAACTGAGGTTGGTGTCCACCTTGCTTCCAATGTTGCCAGTCTGCAGCTCCCACATCCCTGAAGTGTAGACTAGGCAAGTTTAATGATGGATAAACCTACCAGCATTAGCCTGGACTTCTTATTACTTTCTGCAGCAGGTTATTCTATCTTCACGGGTATCTCAAGACGAGAATCTTCTTGTACTCTACCTCTGTTACCATACGACTAAAATTCAATGTGTTGCCCTTTGATTTTGCAGGCAAAGGAGATGCAGCAGATGGTGAAGCTGGAAGCAGAGATGGGCCGCCGACCGGCCACAGTAGTCTGAAGCCTCCCCAAGCTCTTTGAATCTGCCAAGAAGAAGCAGCGGCAGCAGCAGCACTCACTCTACCACCGCTTCATCATGTCCATTCTGCTCCGATTTCTGTTCTCCAACTAGCGCGACTGGACCGCCAGTCGTCTTGCCATTGAGACAGCATTTCCAACACACCACCGCAGCTCTTTGGGTACCGAATTTCCTTTCCATGTTACTGACTGTTATAAAAGGTCCGAAGGGAAACAAAAAACAAAAAGGTGCTGCCATCCAACACTCCACGTAGGGAGGAGAAGACGTTTAGGTTCATTTCTGACTTTTTGTGACCCTTTGTAGTAAGCAGGGGACAAAGTAGTAGAACTAAGGGGACTGGTTATTCAGCCAGCGTCCATTTTTCCTTCAACTTGTGCATCAGTTTTAAAAAGGCCGAAGAGGCTGAGCATGGTTTTATCAAGTGAAAATTCTTTTTATTATTTTTATGACTAGATTCGGTGACGTGTTACATTAAGTGCCTGTCATTATAGTGTCCTTACACTGTGATTACTCATTATTTACCTGCGGTGGCTGCCGTATACTTACTAGGTAACAATTGGAGAAGAAACGTTACATTTTTTTCCACAAACTTGCAGTATACCTACATGCTAGTCATATAATAAATACGTAGACGGGTAATTATACCGATTAATTTCAGTGTAAGTGCACTGTAACGGACACTTCTTGTAATGCATTGCCTTCGATTTTCATTACCCATTAGACAACGGCATTAAAGGGAAAATGCAATGCTGAGCAAAGCAGGTGATAAATGTACATAACGTTCACCCCGGTGCTGGTTTACTTCCAAAATCTCGTCAAATATTCAAACGTTTTTGTTTTGTTTTTGTTTTTTGAATCGCCAATGGCATTTCAAATCTGAGGGGGGCATTTGTTTTTATTTCTGTTTAAATATTTTAGAGAATTTTAGGTGAATTTTCTCACTTTATTTTTTAACTAAAAAGAAAAAAACAAAGAAATAGAGCTTTATTTTTGGAAATTCGTAATTGCTTTAGGCAACATGTGCAAAAATGTCTCGTAAAACCAGTCGACAGACTCCATGGCCAGACGCTCAACGATTGTGTGACATGTCCGAAGCACTTTATCGATATTTTGGCTGTGAAAAACGTGTAAAATTTACCCTTCCTTGTTGTGGTATAACACAAAACACAATCTCGTTTTCACAACGTTTAACGGATCTGTATTCTTGTGCTGTTATTGTATTTTTAACACGTTTCACGTTTGAATGTTAAAGGGTAAGGGTTGTTAGGTGGGATGGGGAAATATGAAATAATTAAATAATATATATATATATATATATATTCATATATACAAATAGATGATTATTTATGGAGAAAATATATAATCCTGTTAGGGTATCAATTAATAGGTTGCTGTATTTATTACCTCATCACGACGAATTTTATGATATTTGATCAAACTGACATTCACAAAATGCGCATTGTGGTGCACTTCTCATTAGTGTAAAGCTCCCAGACAGTTCATATTCCATTTATATTGAAAAACGGATTGAGGTGCAACTTCCAAGTCATTTAAACATAGAAAAAGGCATGGACCGGCTCCTCAGAAGAACTACGGGTGAGGAAAACACCCTCAATCCATTGATCGAACGCACCTTCCCTGGACCCGTTCTTCATTCGACATGTAGAATCCCAATATTTTCTTGACACTCTTACAAAGGCTCTAGTTTTTGATGATGATTCTTAAAAAAATTTTGTCAATTAACATCTAAAAAAGTAATTGTCACAAAACTCGATATGGAAATGTCCGACTAAACGACACCTTAATTCACCAGAAGCCGCCTCGATTGACGGAAACGTATGCTCATGTTTATCAAGGCGCCTGAATTATTCATAATGAATCTCACAATCGTTTGTTGCCCGGGTTGATGACTTGAGGAAAACGAGAGCATGACGAGTATTTGTGGATTTCTCGAAAAAATGTTTATTGTGATGTTTACAGTACATTATTGTACAAGTCAGGTGTGCCATTGAAATGGCCGATAAACTCCGTCATCCTATCAGATGGTGGCATTCTATGACGGTGGGGTCGAGATCCGGGTTAATGTAAAGCATTCAGAGCCACCTCCTCTTTTGTCACGTTTTCTTAGGTTGCAGCCTTGGGTTCAGATTGTGTAAATTTGTCATCAGGTAAACCTCCATTCCCCAGAATGACAAAATAAAAGCAGGATTTGGGTCATTTTTTCAAATCGCTTAAGAATAAAAATGGAAACACCACGAGGAACTAAGTATTCAGACCCTTCACTCAGAAGCCCCTTTGGCAGCAACTCTAGCCTGGAGACTTCTTGGATTTGACACAATAATCTCCCATCCGAATTTGGGGATTTTCAGCCATTCTTCTGGACACCGTTGGTGGATGTCTGTTTTCTGGTCTCCCCAATTGGTCTCAATTCTGGGCTATGGGTGGGCCACTCGAGAACATTCCCAGTCCTGTGTTGTCTTTGCTTTGTCCTGTTGGAAGGTGAACCTCAGGTCCCCAGCGCTCTGCAGAAGGTTTTCATTAAGGATATCACCTTACTTTGCTCAGTTAATCTCAAAGTTCCTGCCACTGAAAAACAACCCCACAGCATGATGCATCCACCACCATTTTTCACCGTTGGTATGGTATCGCACAGGTGATGAGCAGTGCCTGGTTTCTTCCAGACGTGACATGTAGAACTGACGTCAAACACTCCAACATCGGTTTCGTCAGACCAGAGACTCTTGTTTCTCATGGTCTGAGAGTCCTTTAGGTGCCGTTTTGCAAACTCCCAGTGGATGTTCATGTGTTGTTTGGGCATTTGGTGGAGTAGTTGTCCTTCTGAAAGTTTCTCCCATCTCCACAGAGGTTGTCTGGAGCTCAACCAGACTGACCATCAAGTTCTTGGTTACCTCTCTTATCAAGGCTCTTCTCCCCAGATTGTTCAGCCAGTTTTAGGAAGAGTTGTACTTTTTCCAAACTTCTTCCGTTTAAGAATTATAGAGGTCAATTTGTTAAAAGGCCTAGAGTAGTAAAGTGTTACAGTTGTGGGTGACCTTCCAGAGGTTTCTCCCATCTACACAAAGATTGTCTAGAGCTCAGAGAGAGAGAGAGAGATTGGCCATCAAGTTCTCGGTCACCTCTCTTACTAAGGTCCTTCTGCTTCCAGATTGCTTAGTTTGGCCAGAGAACCATCTCTAGCGAGAGGTGCAGTTGTCCCAAATTTTGTCCATTTAAGATTTCATGGAGGCCACTGTGCACTTGGGGATCCTCAGTACTGCAGAGATGTTTTTGTTGCCTTCCCCAAATCTGGGACTCAGCACAATCCTGTCTCCAAGCTCTTCAGGCAGTTCCTTCAATCTCATGGCTTTGGTTTTCCTAATCAACCCAATTAACTGAATTGTCCACAGGTGGACTCCAAGCAAGGTGTAGAAACGTCTCAGTGATGATCAATAGAATGGGGTGCACCTGAGCCAAATTTCAAGTGTCTGCATAGCTGTGTCAATGTCACATTTCAGGTTTTTAGTTAGAATAGAATCAGGTGTGCCTGAGCCAAAGCAAAGGGTCTTGAGTACTTGACATTTCCACTTTTGAATTTCAATACGTTTGCAAAAATTCCTAAAAATCGTGTTTTTGGTTTGCCATTCTGAGGAGTACTGAGTGTTGGTTGATGCTGGGGAAAAACTCAATTGAAACGATTTGACCAGAAGGCTGCAACAAAACAAAATGAAGGCACTGCACACGCACGTTTTCAAATGCAGCTTGTCAAATGATGTCCGTCTTCGATTCCCTGGATCTGAGTTCGAAATGGGGATTGAGTGTGATCACGACTTCTGCGTGCAGCACGCTTACACTGACTCCCTCTGTTTTTTTTTTTACCACAAAAGAAGACATTTTTGCCGTCACTGTATATAAGGACGCTTGCAGAATGAGCGCCGTGTCATAAAGGAAGGCATCTTTACCGTAAGGACAATGAGAAATTAGCTTCATTTCTAACTTTGGGAAGTGGCAAGGATCTTCTGACGTGATCTGTCCGGTTAGTAGAAAAATATTTAGCTGTTTCTTCTTTTATTATTTATTCTCCTTGGAATATATTAATTTATAAGAAATTAAGTTTACAAGTTTTAATGGAAATACTAGCTAATTGCAAGGGAAAAACATTTTATAAACAGTATGTTTGTAGCATTTAACTTGGAATTTAGGGGGCAAAGTGGTGGATTGGTTAGTGTGTCTGCCCGACATTGTCCGGCCACCGCTTGCGGTACTTTGTATAGGTTTATCCCCAGGAACACATCCCAAAGATGAAGACATTTTGTTCATCATTAACTGTAAAGGAACTTGACATGAGTGACGTACTGGCATCCTGCTCAGGACTGGATCCTGCTGTGTGCCCAGTGCTGCCAGTATAGTCACTGGTTCCACTCAGGCCTAAAATGGAATAAATGGACTCGCAAAATAAATTAAATTTGGAGTTTATGGCAGAACTTCACAACCTTTTAAATAAATGGCAGTCCCCCCCCCCACATCACCATTACTCCCATTAAACTGGGTGGAGTTTGCTAGTCCAGGAGGTGTGGTCTTCTTCGTTTTATTATTTAGTCTTCAGGTGATGTGCTGGTCTGTGGTGGTGAAGACATGATGATGAAGACATGGCTCATGTTTTACCGGTCCATCTACATCCTCACCTGTGGTCATGTGCTGTGAGTAATGGCCAAAAGAATGAGCTTGCGAGGAATGAGGCTTCTTCACGTGGCCACAGCGCTGACTATCCATCATAGGATGAGAAGGTCCGATACTCAAGAGAGTCTCACAGTATAAGTAGACTTGCTGCTCCTGCTGATGGAGATGAGCCGTTCGAGGTCATGTTGGGCATGTTGTTAGGATGTCCCCCCAGTATGGCTCTTACTCAACTTGCTCCGGACACATCCAACCAGGTGGAGAACCTCCGGTAGACCCAGGACACACTGAGGAGGGAGGTCAGTCTGGCTCACTGCTGCTAAGGCCCACACCTGGAAAAACAGCTTGAGAGGATGAGATGAGATATTAAATCTTTACTGCGTAAAATGAGGCACATATACAGAAAAATCCATGAAATTCTAACATGGCGTAGAAGTCCGAAAGGGTTATGGGACCAAACGTTAGGGTCGGAAATTCTATACATCAAAAGCCATAACATTCAACATTGGGACACAGTTTCTTTTTTATTCGACAGAAGGTAAGACTGAAGTCTGAAGTGTCAAACTGCCTTTTCAGGCCTTTAAAATGACACCAGTCCACCAAAGGTTTATGGTTTTCCTCCCCCTTGAAGGGCATTTTTTGTATATTGGGACTTTTGGACGTTGAAAGCCCTTTGGATTTTGCGCATCGTGGATATGGAAGGAAATCAGAACACCGTCTGGGATTATGGGAAATGTGTAAAGTAAACTCCACACAGACTATGACTAGGTTGACGACTTAATTACGTTTTCACAATTTCAATGATTTTGCCCTGAAATTTGCCCTGTGCAGGTGGTAGATTGGATGATGTTTTTGTCCTCAGCGTAACGCTGGGTTTTCCAGTCCGTTTTGACCCAAATTGGACCTTAGTAAAATTTTCATCTGGTGAAATTTGCCGAAACAAACATTTTGGATGAAGCTGCCGTATCTGAGATGGAGAGTAAGAGTCTGAGGCATTTGGCACATTACACGATTTCTAGTCAGCGAGGACCTCAGACGTAATGACTTTAGCTGCGAGATCTCATGTGTTCGTGGGTGTCAGATTACAAATTATATGACTTGCATGCAGACTTGTCAGCCCATTTCCAAAGTATCACGAGATTGCCGCATTACGACAGCCAATGACGTCCTGCCTTTGCCCGTACAAAGGCCTTCCAGGTACGACCAGTTCAGTCGCAGTCCCTTCCCTTTTATTTTCCCTTTTTTCTGCTCTGTCATTATGCAACAAACATGAGACATCAGACAGACGAGCCTCTCTTCTGTTTGCACAGTCGGAAGTGCCGGTGGCTCTTCTTGCCACGGGACCACCTTGTATGCATTGTACTCCTGGGTAAGTGTTCATTGGCTGTCAGCTCTTGTGCTGCGTTTCCATGCTCTTGGATGATTTGGAGCTTTGAGTTGTGACGTTTCCCACTTGAGTGCGTTCACACGGGTTTCCTGTCAGACTATTCAGAGAAATTTGTATTTGATTCTAGTTGTTGATTTGATGCCAAAAAAAAGCAATTAAAGATCAATGGCACTTTTTGTAGAAATAAAGAACAAAATAGACATATTAAATGTGTTATCACTTCATCCCAAATATGATTTGACCACAAAATGGCATCTCTGGCTGACCAGGTTGCATGCTTTGTTTTGTCCAAGTGACTAATGTGAAAGTCAACGTTTTGTCACCATTCCGGTTGCTTTGTTTTCTCGTAATTACCCGACTTGTAACTTTGAGTCTGCAGCGCCTTCACGTTGAATTTCTGACTTGCACAAGCCAACCCCACGACTTAAGGGGTGTGTCCCTGATGGAAAGGGCGGAGCCTTCATAGGGACCCGTGGGTGGGGTCAGGCGCTGAGGTTCTTCTTGATACTGTGGGTGGACGAGAGATAGAATGGTCAGCGACAGCACCTCCACCTGGTCTGGAGGTGGAATGGCTTACCTCGGTTAAGCCCTCGATGTGGTCCCCAGGCACACATGCGTCACAAGGGTTAAATATTTTTTTGGACCGTTTTGTCCCACCATTATGCTTTTCTAACGCTCCCGTCATCAGGGTAAAGGAGCTGTGACTTCTGAGGTTGTTACCAAAGGTCCTCATGAAATTCATTTCATCATGTGAGCTGCAGATTCAAACCCCTTCACTAATTCCTCTTTTCAAACTCTTTACGCTAAACGAAATTCTAGTTTGTGACTTCTTTACTCTCGCTGTTCTGACCACAAGTTTTATCTCTCGTTTTCGCTTTGACACTCGTACTTTTTGATCTCCCGCCATTGACCCTCTGATGACTTTTGTCTTATTTTTCCCGCCTCATTTTCAAACTCTGTCCGCTTGCAGACATTTTCACAGATGTTTTGATTTTACCGTCTGCTCAAATAGCTGGCGTAACACATTGAAGGAGTATAGAGACACAACCAGTCAAAACTTTTAGAACCCCTCCATGTTTTCGTCTTTTTATTCAAATGAATGTACCTCAGGTCTATTGAATAACCTGAAATGGTGCCAAGGTACGCACTACACTGCCACAAGTTGAAAAACAAAAAATAACTTTGCTCACCAAAAACTGAAAAATAATATATATGTATATAAATACTATATAAAAACCACGCTTATATTAAGTTAAAAAGTGTACTAAAAAAGTAAAAAATAAGTCTCACATACATCACTCGTAAAATAAAAGTGTGGGCTCTTTTCCTAAGATTTTATTGATTGATGAAAAGCGCCCACCCTTTTATTTTACGACTGATGTATGAGAGATTTATTTTTAACTTTTAACTTTAGTGTGGTTTTTAAAAAGTATTTTATTCTATATATATTATTTTCAACTTTTTAGTCTTTGGTTTGTTTTAGTATAATTTTTGTAATCAATATTTTAACACTTCCTTTAATATTTCTATCTATCTATCTAATCCTGCCAACTACACTATCTATCTATCTATCTATCTATCTATCTATCTATCTATCTATCTATCTATCTATCTATCTATCTATCTAATCCTGCCAACTACGCTATCTATCTATCTAATCCTGCCAACTACGCTATCTATCTATCTATCTATCTATCTATCTATCTATCTATCTATCTATCTATCTATCTATCTATCTATCTATCTATCTATCTATCTATCTATCTATCTATCTAATCTCTCCAGCGTGTCCTGGGTCTGCCCCGTGGCCTTCTCCCAGTGGGACATTCCCGAAACACCCTCCCCCAGGAGGCGTCCAGGGGGCATCCTGACCAGATGCCCGAACCACCTCAACTGACTCCTCTCAGTGCGGAGGAGCAGCGACTCTACTTCGAGTCTCTCCCGGATAACTGAACTCCTCACCCTATCTCTAAGGGAAAGTCCAGCCACTCTGCGTAGAAAACTCATTTCGGCCGCTTGTATCTGTGATCTTGCTCTTTCGGTTACCACCCAAAGCTCGTGGCCATAGGTGAGGGTAGGACCGTAGATCGACTGGTAAATCGACAGCCTCGCCTTTTGGCTCAGCTCTCTCTTCACCACGACGGACCATTCCAGAGCCCGCATTACTGCGGATGCCGCACCGATCTGTCTGTTGACCTCCCGCTCCATTCTTCCCTCACTCGTGAACAAGACCGCGAGATACTTGAACTCCTCCACTTGAGGCAGTGATGTGTTCCCAACCCGGAGAGAGCATTCCACCCTTTTCTGGCTGAGAACCATGGCCTCGGATTTAGAGGTGCTGACTCTCATCCCCGCCGCTTCACACTTGGCTGCAAACCGCTTCAGTGAGAGCTGGAGGTCACTGTCCGATGAAGCCAACAGAAAGAACCACATCAGCCGCAAATAGCAGAGACGAGATTCGGAGGCCATCGAACAAGACCCCCTCTTCCCCTTGGCTGCGCCTAGAAATTCTGTCCATAAAACTTATGAAACAAAAATTCACATGGATTAATTGATCAATTAGTGAAACTGATTATTGATTCATGTATTGTCATCAGAAGTGAGTAAGTGTGCAAAATTTCATGTCATTTGGACAATAGGAAGTGGGTTAAATATCGATTACAAGATTTGTACTAGACAACAAACAGGTGAAATGAAAAGAAGCGTGGTAATAATAATAATAATAATAATAATAATAATAATAATGTAATTTTCAGAGTTATACAAAAAGGCCTTTTTATGGAACAAATAAGGAGTTAACAGCTTTCAGCCTGCCTTGAAAGTTGCAACCAATTTCTGCAGGTGTCCCATTTTTGGTTGATTACTTACAAACCCGCTGTGTGTATAAAAGCAGAGTTGCTACACACTCTGAATTGTTATTTAGATCAGCTTTGCCTTTTATCTTTGTACCATTTCAGGTTATTCACCGAACCTGAATTGCTCAAAATTTAAGTAATCTTAGGAAAATGGGGGTGTTCTAAAAGACTGGACCAGTAGTTTCAAATTTAAATTTAAATTCTGTTGTCTAAGGGCAGAAGAGTGGAGCGGTGGGTAGCTCTGCCATCCCATGAGTTCCAATGTCCTAGCTTTTCGGTCATTGTCTGTGTGGAGTCTACGCGTTTTCCCCTTCCCTCCAGGCACTCGGTTCTGGTTTTCCTCTCCTATCACCAAACACACGTGTGGTTGAATTGATTAGCAATTCCAAACCGGCCCATCTGTGTCACTGCGCGTGAATGGACTCCTGAGACGAATGGTGAACTCTCCAGGACCGGGTCTCCTGCCTTGGCTCACCAAAAAGGGACTCGGCAAGTTAGAGGATGTTCCCTTATGTTATGTGTGGCCTACGCTTCATCACAGAATCACAGGTTTCACTGTCCGAGATGCTGCAATAATGAAGGCCTACTGGAACACGGTCATCTCCTGGTCATAAACTTGGAGACATTTTGAGAAATTTGTGACATATTGCACGTAAAGAGTCACAAAACTGAATGTTTTATTCATCATCAAACTCCCCCTTCCCAGAAGGCTATTGTCACCCAGCGCCCCAGAAGCACTATTTTTGTGGAAATGCCTGCTTTTATATACGTGTTGTCAATCGTAGAAAACGAAAGGACTGTGCCTATGACAGTGCTACTGCAACGAAGACGATGGTCGGAAAATGATGTGCACGTTTTTCTGATAACATTCCCTGTACTTGTTTTGTATTTTTATAAGGGGGTCACACTGTCCAGTCCTCAAGAATCACTCCGTGTCTTGTGGCTACCTTTCTATGCTAGCTGGCTTCTCAGTTGTCCAAGACTCTTCTAA
Source organism: Erpetoichthys calabaricus (assembly GCF_900747795.2). NCBI lineage: Eukaryota > Metazoa > Chordata > Cladistia > Polypteriformes > Polypteridae > Erpetoichthys > Erpetoichthys calabaricus. The sequence goes on along the minus strand of NC_041408.2, from coordinate 4,950,833 downwards.
TCATAGGAGAAATTGGAAAGGTTTGGCCGAATATTTTATAGTCCGAGAAATTGGAGTTGTTTATTTTTCTAAGAATCTAATGAAGAAGAAGAAGACAAAGACGTGAACAAAAATGTATATGTCGCAACTGGATAATGGCGGCTTCGTTTATGGTGACGCCCAGTGACCCTTGATGGCTGGAGTTGATGATCTTATATTTGCAGTATGCAAAAAAATGTAATAACTAAAGATGTTGTTGAATGAAAACTGTACAAATGATAAATATCACTTCTATCTTTCCCAACATGTATTCTTTAGAATAAGTCACTAGTAAAGATTCAGCTATTTAAAATAAAAATGTTAACTGGTTTTCCAAAATAAGGCTGGTCTAATATTATGGAGGTCTGGTTTTCTTTGTGGTTTTCTATGTTACAGATTGCGTGTGACTTTTAAGAGAACAATGGGACAAATGTGACCAGGACAGGACAGGACATTCAGCCTAGCAAGTTCACCTCGACGGTCCAAAAGAACATCACGTTGAAATCTGAAGGTCCCTGAAGTCCAGGGGCCTCACATTTATTACAATTTGCATGCATATGTGCACACCGAAAAAAAAAAATGTAAGCAAAACAAAATATGGATTCATAAAACCTGCTGTATGTACATTTCTATGCAATTTTCCCTTCATAAATCACAATCGCTTCATAAATGTGTGTACAAGAACATTGAACACCAGCCTGAAACATCCATATATGGAGTATGCTAATCAACCTCATACATATGCAATGACGATCCTGCACTTTCTGATGCTCACTGGCTGGTAGAGCGGCCCCCACCTCACATGTCGAGACCCCATCAACTGAATACAAGATTATCTGGTTGTGCTCCATAACTAAAAGTACAAGATCACGTGTGGCATTATAGCACCTTGTCTCTGCATTCTGGGGGGGTCCTGGAAAGGCATAAGGTGCCAGCATCTGTTTAAGGAGCCATTTTCACCTGGCACATGTAATGACGTGACTGCTGTTATAATGAATGGCACAGGCCATGTGAAACACTGAGGGTCCAGCCAGTGACTTTACCAACAAAGCCAGCCATCATGTACAGCACCAGCATGTCTGTCAAAGCTACTTTACCTCAAAATAAATGAATCACAGGTTGACCAAGGCCACTGAGCCACAACGTTTGTCAGTCTCATCTTGGCATCATAGATGACTTGTGCTTTAATGGAATCATTGTTCTCGGTTAGCTAAAGCAGCGCCATTCTTGCTAGGTGTCCTTATTGCAAGATGAGTGTGGTCAAGTGCATCGATTACATTAGGAGAACCCGGACATTGGTGACTTACTATATTTGCAAAAGCAGGATATGTTGTATGAATGTGCACCTGCAACATATAAAAACTTGATATAGCGCCTCACTAGTCGGCTAATGGCTTCCAGCGCAGTGGCTGAGATATTTGGTGCTCTAAGAAAAGGTGTTGGCACTCTAAGTAGGTCCCCCATGAAACTTTGAGCACTGAGATACTATATCATTCAGACGAAGATCTGGGGGGGAGTAAGGGTCTCCTGTGAAACTTTGAAACCTGTGATCGAAGTTTGGAGGGTCTGGTCCTCAGACCCCCTTGAGTCTCCTCAATAAAGCTTCGAATGTTGCAAGTACTCACTAGTACATTAAGAACAGGTGTTGTTACTCAGGGCCATCTTAACATATGGGCACAATGGGCATTGGCTGCGGCCCCAGGAGCACAGGGGTGCATGATGTTTCTGATGCCTATGTGTCTTTCTGTTTAGCTATCAAAACGAGGGCCTCAGCGCACTACTTTGCCCAGTGGCCTATGATGTTGTTATGATGGCCCTGAACTCTAGGTGGAAAATGGAAGAGGTGCCAATATGGCATACCGCTGAGTACCAGCCTACTTCAATTACTGCTGCTGCTAATGGATCATATTCTACTTGCCTTTATTTTAATTGACTTGCTTTTTAAGATTTGGCACTCTTAATTCTTTGATTTTTCTTCTTAACTAGAATCAAAACAAAATAAGACACAGTGCAAACCAAACAAAAAATGTTACTACTACAGGTCATTTAAATTTCCTTCAGAATCAATAAAGTATCTGTCTATCTGTCTATCTAATCCTGCCAACTACGCTATCTATCAAATCCTGCCAACTATGCTATCTATCTATCTATCTATCTATCTATCTATCTATCTATCTAGCTATCTAATCCTGCCAACTACACTATCTATCTAATCCTGCCAACTATGCTATCTATCTATCTATTCCTGCCAATTACGCTATCTATCTATCTATCTAATCCTGCCAACTACACTATCTATCTATCTATCTAATCCTGCCAACTACACTATCTGTCTATCTATCTATCTAATCCTGCCAACTATGCTATCTTATCTATCTATCTAATCCTGCCAACTACGCTATCTATCTATCTATCTATCTATCTATCTATCTATCTATCTATCTATCTATCTATCTATCTATCTATCTATCTGTCTATCTATGTATTCCTGCCAACTACGCTATCTATCTATCTATCTATCTATCTATCTATCTATCTATCTATCTATCTATCTATCTATCTATCTAATCCTGCCAACTACACTATCTATCTATCTATCTAATCCTGCCAACTACACTATCTGTCTATCTATCTATCTAATCCTGCCCACTATGCTATCTTATCTATCTATCTAATCCTGCCAACTACGCTATCTATCTATCTATCTATCTATCTATCTATGTATTCCTGCCAACTACACTATATATCTATCTATCTATCTAATCCTGCCAACTACACTATCTAATCCTACCAACTATGCTATCTATCTAATCCTACCAACTACGCTATCTATCTATCTATCTATCTATCTATCTATCTATCTATCTATCTAATCCTGCCAACTATACAAAATATCATTTATCTATTATACAATATCTATATATTTAATCTTGACAACTGTTACAAATACTACATGTCTATCTATTATATAGTGCCTTTCATATCTATCTATCAATTTGGGCCAAAAGTATGTGGCCACCCCTCCAAATTATGGGGTTCAGGTGTTTTCTTTGTTCACGTGTGCACCAATCAAAGTCACAGCTATGCAATATCCATTGACAAACTGAAGAGCTTAGTAACTTTAAACGTGGCACTTTCAAACAATGCCACCTTTGCCACAAGTCCATACATGAGATTTCTGCTCTGCTAAATCTGCCTCAGTTAGCTGTAAGTGCTGGTATCGTTACGTGAAAGCACAGCAGAGCAACATAAGTTTAGCCACAAAATGGAAGACCCTAGGAGGAGAGGGGACGGTGAAGATAGCGGGTATAGTCAACCCAGACTTCGACGGCCTTTCCCCATCAGTTATAAAAACATCGACCCTCTTTGTAATGTTATATACACAGAGCGGTGTCAATTATGAGTACTTGCGGGCATCTTACACCCCTCCCGGCCCCAGTAATATCCAACTGCAGAGTCCAAATACTGTTTGCGCGCCGTATTTGAAAGGTGAGTGGCGCGCGCGCGCCGTAAATTGTACGAAGCGTGAGCCACGTGGTATCCGGAGCGCGCGCCCCTTAACTTTTATAAACGGCGAGCTTAACGGACTGACCTACTCAGGCTGCAATCATCATTCTATTTTTTTGTTGTGGGCGCCCCATGCCGCCCATCCCTAAATCTGCCACTGCAATATGGGCTACAAGCGGTACTGCGGCTCAGTTACACGTGCCTCTATGCACGTGCCAATTACGGTATATATTTAGGCTCAAAGTGAACTGAAGTAATGACTCTAATTTACCAATTAACGGATTCAAAGTACAGAAGAGGGCATTTTGATTCAAAATTGCCCCCAATCCGTGGGACACTTTTGTTTCAGTGCGGACCATCTGTCTTCCTTCTGTGTTTGAGATTGCCTTGTCGCCATGGTTACTGCGCGGCGCGCGCGGTATAAATGAAGTGTGAGGCTCACCTGGCGCTCCGCTGAGCAGCGGGCTGGAGAGGAGACGGAGAGGCTGACCCGATCTGCTTGGTTCTTTCATTCGCCGAAGCGGCGGTTCGCTGACTGGCGCCTTGTCAATCATGCTAAAACTTTGGGAGAAGCAGGGGGAGAAAAGCGGTGCTCAGGTTCTCATCGACGCGATGTGCAACGACAAGATCCACCTGGCACGTTTTATTCTGGACGCCCTGGACGGGAAGATCGTGAATGCCCGCACGGAGAGAGCGCAGACCCCCCTGATCCGCTCGGTCTTGCTGCCCGACTCGCACAGGAGGACGACATTTATGACCCTGTTGTTGCAGAGAGGCGCAGATGTGAACTGTCAAGACGAGACGGGTCGCACCGCGCTGAGTTTCGCCTGCGAGAGGGGGCACCTGGAGGCTGTGAAGATGCTCGTGCAGCATAATGCCGACCCGGAGCTGCTGGACTGCTGGGGAAACGGCGCTTTATTGTACGCTACAGCGGCGGGACACGGTCCGGTGGTGGAGTTTCTGGTCAGAGCGTTTAAGAGGCTGGGGCTGCAGATTGATCGCCCGAACAAAGCGGGGAACTGTGCGCTACAGATCGCAGAGTTTCTGGGTCACAAAGACTGCATCCAGGCTCTCAATAGGAGACCACTGGACAACGAAGCTGTTAGTGGACATTATTGGGGCGACTCACAGGAATCGTCCAGGAGAACGTTTTCTGATACCTCTTTAGAAAAGGCCCATCAGAGGGCTAACGACGTTCATCAGTACGCCCGAAACGTACTGGAGTCCATGGATTCGATTGAAGAAGAAGGAGACACAGGGGAGCAACATTCTTCGAATCCGCCTGGCCTCGTCCGCTCAGACATCCAAACCCCAGTGCAGCGCGTGAGATCTTGGAGTGTCCAGTATGGAACTCATAAGAATAAACTCATGGACAAGGTGACCAATGGACACTGTTCTCTGCCACCTTTAAAGAGTTTGATGGACTCAACCACATCCGCCTTCGGTTCACACAAGGAACTTAGATTACCAACAGAGAAAGCGGTTGTAAATCCCATGAAAACCAATTTAAACGTTCTTCTGACCCCCATTGCAACGAGCAACGCGGTCGCTGATAAATTCGACCACGTTAAAGAAGAAAGAGGACCAGCATTGTCAGGATTCACAAAGTTTGATGAGAATTTTTACCAAAAACGACGCAGTCTACCAGCTGGCGCTTTCAGTCCGGTGCCCCCCGAGAGACCCTCGCTTCGCAAAAACCAAACACGGAGCAAAAGTGCGCAGGTCGCCGCGCCACCTCCATTAACCGAGGGCAATGCTGCTCTCGCGAGTTTAGGAAACAAGTTATTTCGCAGGTTTACTTTTCCGGAGTTTAGGAAAAGTGCTAAAGACTTTCAAGTGGAGAACTCGGGGACGGCAACCTTCAAAGACCCCGAGGCAGCGGTGAGAAGCATGTCGAGGTCGGAATCGTACCCCATGAGCAGCAACCATCCGCAAGTCGGCAGCAAACCCAGCATTGACAGCATTAGCGCCGTGAAGTGTGAATTCGACTGTCCGGCAAGGAACGCGTCAGCCTGACCGAGCCGAACTTCTGAAAATGTTTGAGAAATAAAACAATTAGACCTGTGCGAGGGGAAAATGCCCAACCAAGAAGCGGAGCACTGTGCTGTGTGTGCCGGTTCTCCCGGTGAGCGAGTCGTGCTGCTCAAGTGTGCGAATGTGAGCGCCAAGGACTGGCAGTCCGTTCAGGGTGTACTGCCGATCCGCAGAGAGCCCGAATCGGAAACGGCGGACCCAGGAAATGGACAGGTGGACGGGCAGCTAAAAAAGGACAACTTTGTATGTTTGAAAATGTGACAATATAAACGTGTTCTGTTTAAACTAAAAGCAGCACGACTATATATGCGACACGAGTGCCTATTCGTGTTTGACGCTGCACTCCATAAAATTAGATGGCTTCTTCAGAGCGATTGTGGGATTGTGGGGTTGTTTGGGGGGTATGGGCTCCATCCATGCGAAGGTTCCAGAAAGAACATTTGATTTGGATCACTAGGCTCCACAAAGAACCACGAGCAGACCATAACAGCTTTTTGAAATACCACTAGGTTCCATATTTTAAATGGACTCTCACTGCATACAATGGCGCAGGCTCAGTTCAGGTTCTTTCTTGATCTATTGTATTACGCCAGCCAGGTAGTCTATTAGACATTAAACATGCATAGGGACTCAAACAGAAATGATGCAGAGAATTGGGGGGCGGTGGGGGGGGTGTTGATAAAAATTTGTATTCATTATTTAGCATCGCTCTGTCCTCACAGGTGCGAGAACAAAAGTACATCGCGGCGTCCTCAACTGAAGCACCCATTAAACCCGCCATGGACAAAAACACGCCGATGTGTCCTCAAGACAATCCTCCCCAATCCCCCCCCCCCCCCCCCCCCATAACCACCTTCCAGCCCTAGATCACAAATATATCGCTAATTCTTAGTGAGGGGGGGGGGGTGTTTAACTGGGTTGACTGAGGTACATCGCTACTGGATTAAAAACATGGTAATTTCCACTTGAAGAAAAACAATATATTATCTGTTATATAGTGCATTTCATATCTATCTATCTATCTATCTATCTATCTATCTATCTATCTATCTATCTATCTATCTATCTATCTATCTATCTATATCTATTATATAGTGCATTTCATATCTATCTATCTATCTATCTATCTATCTATCTATCTATCTATCTATTATATAGTGCCTTTCCTATCTTTCTATCTATCTATCTAGAGGCGGCTTTAGGGGTGTGCGGGGCCGGTTACGTCAAACGCTACGTTTATTTGTGGACAAAACGTGCGCGCAAATTTAATAAAAATAATGTTAATATACACCGGATTTTCTCATTACACTTTTGCAAGATGACACACAGACTTTATCAAAATATAACTGGAGAATATAACTTGACAAATGCGCTCGAACGGGACACGCGGACCTTAAAAGCGGGGCCCGGGACGGTCGCCTCACTTGCCACCCGCAAACGGCTCTTGTATCTGTCTATCGCCTTTCATGAATTATACTCGTAAATTTGTTTCAGCATTCAGAGCTGTGGTCATGGAACACAGTATACACAATACATTGAAACTAATTTAAATGAAACATCCAGATTAATAATGTAGTGGCTGTCACGTCTCTCATGTAGCTCATTACCTGTATATCTATCTATGCAGTGCTTTTAATATCTATCTGTTTTATTTGTCTTACTCCCTGTTTCAAGGCGACTTACATTTTTGAGTTGTACTATTGGTAACACTCTTGGACACAAGCAGATGAAGTGACTTGCTTAGGATCCCACAGTGTCAGTAGCAATATCCACAACTTCAAGGTTTTAAGTCCAAAGTCTTAAACACTATGCCACATCAGCTATCTATTAATTATATAGTATTGTGCCTTTCATATCTATCTATCTATCTATCTATCTATCTATCTATCTATCTATCTATCTATCTATCTATCTATCTATCTATCAAATCCTGCCAACTACGCTATCTATCTATCTATCTATCTATCTATCTATCTATCTATCTATCTATCTATCTATCTATCAGATAGTGCCCCTCATATTGATTTATATATGCATTATATAGCACCTTTCACATCTCTTTGCCCACTTCAGAAACAGTTTGTTGCACCCCTGCATGCACCTATTAGGAACGTTTTTAAAGCCCAAAGACCCCCTTCATATGTTGTGAACCCTTCCCAGAATGAATTGGGTTCTTTTCCAAGCCATAGCTTTATGAGGAACCATACAGCCCCGTGAAATGCCAGTGCAGCTCAGTTGTTTTTAAGAGCGCATGTTAATCTGCACTTTACACTCCAGCTTTACTGGAAGAAAAAATTTAGGAAACGGGCAGACTCACTTTTTTTAAATGTTATTTTACAGTAATACGTCGGTTAACACTGTGTTCTTAGTCAGTACTGTTATTATGCTGTCATATACAGTATATTAAATATTTTATTCTCTATAATTGTGTGTAACGCCTTAGTCTGCTGTTTTATTTTTCGCGATCAGATTAGATCTCAATGGCAGTCCCAGTGGTGATGTGGGCCTACTGGACAGTTCATTGAAATACCACTAAGTGATGGTGCACAGTTATTTTACCACGTGAAGCTGAAGTTTACATTAAGCCTCATGTGCCACACATGGTGCCTCACTGCTCAACGCTGCTGCCTAACTGATCCATCGTCTTGACTCCATTCCTGCAGGTGGTCCTCTCCATGTGGAGTATCTGGACGTTCTCATCATGCAAGCTCTGCTTTTCCTTCAGCTGTTTGGGATTCCCTCTCAAATCCCCAACAAACTGCTTGTTGTCCCAGTGTGTGTATTTATGTGTGAGGTGGGCGTCCTGTCCAGGGTGTGGTCCTGCCTTATGCCAGATGGTGCCAGTTCACGACAGAACCCTCTAGCACTACATGTGAAGTTCACCGGGGTCGTTACATGTTAGCAGCATACAGTATGTAGTCTAAGGTGATGGTGAGCAGTTTCATGTGTTGCACTTTCCTTATAAGTAAGAATATTTGTAATACGGGGTCATTTACTTTAAACGAGGACCCGATTGTATAGAAATGCTGCTAGTTCTGTCCTTTTTTCTAACCTGCCTTTTCTTTCAGGGTGGTTGTAAAATCAACCCTGGGAGGGGAGCTGGCTATTGTGTACGTGTCAACGAGCCCTTAACATTTTTTAAAAGACTTTTGTTAATGATCACCAGTTTCCACCACTTTTGTAAATAATATTTTGTAAGTTCTTCTTTACAGAAAGGAAATCTTTTGCATTAACCTTATGTGCAATTTCACTTATTGGGTTTAGGATTTGGACAGATAGGACATGGACTGCATGAAAGAAGCCATTGGATGGATAGGTAGATAAATATGGAGGGTGCTATGTAATAGATTGACACAACAGGAGTTAGAAACCATATAATAGATACATTGTCATGAAAGGCACTATATAATAGATAAATAAACATGAAAGGCACTCTGTAACAGACCGAGAGAATGAAAGGCACTCTTTAACACATACAAAGATAGATATATGAAAGGCGCCATATAATGTTATATAAATAGACATAAAAGACACAATGTGACAGAGACATGAAAGGTCCTATATAATGAAATGACAGATAAATAGAAGATAGACAATAAAGGCACTATATAACACATAGAAATATGGAAGGTGCTATAATAGATAGCATAATTGGCAGGTTTGGATAGACAGATAGCGTAGTCAGCAGAAATAGGTAGATAGATATGAAAGGCACTATATAATAGATAGATATGAAAGGTGCTATATAATAGATAAATAGCATAGTTGGCAGGATTAGATAGATAATTAGAACAATATGAAAGGCACTTTATAATAGATAGCGTAGTTGACAGGATTAGACAGATAGATAAACACAAAGGGCACTTTATAAAAGACAGAGATATGAAAGGTATTACATAATAGATGGATAGATAGATATGAAAGGCACTATATAATATTTAAATAGACATGAAAGACTCTATGTAACAGAAACAGATATGAAATATCCTAAATAATCGATTGCTAAATAACTAAGTAGAAGTTCTTGGAAGGCAGCATATAACAGAGATAAACAGGAAGATTGAATGAAGACACTGCATAATAGACAGGGATGTGAAAGGCACTATATAATAGATACAGTACATAGATATAAAAACATGAAAGGCACTAACAGAGATGTGAGTTGTATTATATAATAGATAGATAGATAGATAGATAGATAGATAGATAGATAGATAGATAGATAGATAGATAGATAGATAGATAGATAGATAGATAGATAGATAGATAGATAGATAGATAGATAAGGATCTATAAGAGAGATTCGAAGGGCACTGCATTTTTAATTTCGATGTTGATATTCCCTTACATTTTCAATGTATTTTTGTAGTGTGCATCAGGAGAGAAGTCTCTGAATGCTGTTACAAATTTCAGTGTAAAACATTTAATAGAAAGGTAGACATGACACTCCATCATTGAAGGACAGATCGTTTTGAGCGGTGTTTGTACCTGAAATCCTTGTGCCTTTACGTAGCAGTCATTTCTTTGTATGATTAAAGCACGTTTTGTTGAGATATTCCAAGTGGCTCTTTTTTGGCTCTGCCCGTTGTATTCTCCTCTCCTCTCCTGTTCATCTCATCCTTACATTTCCCAGCTCAGGACACGAATGTTCTCTTTCTCTCTGTTGCTTTCAGTCTAATCTATATAATCTACGAGTCTGCTGAATTTACGCGAACTCTTCCCAATAAACACATCTGCAAGTCTTTTCAATGGCCTCCCTTTTTTGGTGATCACTAATACTAAGCGCTTCATTTTGCAAATACAGTTCAGCTGGCCGAAGATTCCGGATTCCTGAGACAAAGAAGATTTTATTTATGGCTTCTTTGTACCTAAAGCGACCGTGTAAGTAAGTAAGTAAGTATGTATGTATGCGTGTGGGTGGGTGGGTGTTTGGGGGGATTATGTGTTTGAATGCGCATGCCCACCTCTCTACTCTGCATCAATATATCACGGTTATGCACTGCAGGAAAGACACGTTTGTGACTGCGGGTTCGCGCGATCGCCCCAGTGAGGTTTCACCACAACGTGTGTGTTGTGTCGGACTTTTTTTTTTCTTTTGAATTCCCAGAGCGTGTCGATGTTTTCAGGTGTTTAGATGACTTTCCCGATGGTGTTAACTGTTAACAGTCACGTAACTAGCGGTTTCATTTTTTTGAGCGGAATGCCACTGCAATTTGAGTGCAACCAACGCAGTGAAATTCAAACACACGGCGAACTGCACACATCAAGGGACTTTTCAAACGGAATGAAAAGGTCACTGCTAGGAAAAAGCGTCAGATGGTAGAAGTTAAAGTGGGCGACGCCTCCTTTTAAGCCCCTACCTTCCATCAGTACATTCATTAGGCATTTCTTTCCTCCTGGTTTGATTTACTCCTGTGCAGAGAATTAGCCCAACATGTGCCAAATGGTCACGATTTAGGCCGATCTATAGGAGTAACCCAACCCCCAACTCCTCCTTTTTTTAACGACATATTTAGTCAGTTTTCAAAAGTCTTCCGATCATAGCGGGAGCCCAGTTGAGCTTCGTTAATTTTTTTTTTTTTTTTTGTAAACGGGCACCGCACGAGCACACGCACATTTGACGGGGACGTCTCCACGTATTCAATTAAAAGCTTTGTGTGCACTTCAGTGATACCTACGCGTATGGCCAGAAGCCCATCCGTGGGAATGTAATGTTCTAAGTGACAACTTGGGCAGAATTATTCCACGAGCGTAGCTTTCGCATTACACGGCTCAGTTCACACATTACAGCGCTAGGAACGGGAACACTTCTGCAAATTACAGCCTATAGGAGACAGCTGCGCATCCTTGGAAAAACGGGGGTTACCCCCATGATAGCTGAAAGGTAGGAATTATTTGATCTCGTTTATTGTTTCGTTGGGTTGCGTTGGTGTTAGTTGGGTAGAACTTTCGTTTCATTTTTATTTATTTATTTATTTATTATTGCGTGTAGACCGCGGCTGTTTGTATGAGAATTCTGGCGGCTATAACATCCAATGACTTTTTAAAACCGCGATCTGGTTTACACCAGTCTTCATGCGGTGCCTACCTACCTACCTCCAGACTACCACTACTGCCACTGCAGAGGGTGGGGGGCACGTTTTTACAAACTACTGCCGCAGTGTGCACTCATGAACACCCTTTGACATTGTGTGTCTCTAGATTTCTGGGAACTCTTCGGAAATCCGGCGGTCAAATATCTGATTTGCGAATTCTGCCGGGCAGGGCAGGGCAGACCCGACCGATTCAGAACCATGGAGAGCACCGGCTTCTTGCTTTGCGTTTGTAGTAAGTACTGCGTATCTGGAGAGCCTGTGCATGTCTCGGCGGCGTATAAAGGCATGAAATTAAACAAAAAATCTTTTAGTCCTCCACAATTATTATTATTGTCAATGTTATCATCGTCTTTTGTTGTTGTTATTAGTGTTGCTGTAAAGATGGAATTAAGGCAAAGCTGAGAAGAACAGCGCCTAAGCTAATGACATGCCAAAGTGTAACGAACGGACGGTGAACTTCTGAACATTTCCAGCTTTCCTCATTTAATGACACACTCTACTTTTCCATCAGATATTTTTGTTCAGATTTTGGCAGAGCAAGAAGTTGAAAATCTCTCAGGTTTATCTACCAACCCGGACAAAGATATCTTTGTGGTGAGAGAAAACGGGACGACTTGTCTAATGGCCGAGTTTGCAGTCAGATTTGTGGTGCCTTACGATGTCCTGGCTCTCAATGGCATTGACGTAAGATTTGACTTACTCTGTGTATTTATTTATTTATTTATTTATCCTTTAAGTGCATGTCAAAATTCAAGAAATTCGAGGATGCACGCTAAACTGGCAACTTGAAGGATTTGCTTCACCCTCTTTGCTTTTCTTTTTTTTTCTTTGTTTGTTTTAATGCTTTCCTTAAATGTCCATGCAGACCACTGCTCATAAACTCTTATCACAATCACGTAGATGATTTAGATGTTATACAAGAGAGTGTGGAGCATTTAATGCACTCACTATGACAGCTTATGTACTTATTAGTAACTGTTTAAGCGGCGTTAACCAACAAATTACAGTAAATGAACAATTAAAACACTTCAGCCAATACGTTTCCTAAGCATTTTTTTTAAGTTTATGCACACTCTTAAAAATAATAAATGATTCTGCAATGGCACTTTACTGGGTTGTGTGCTTCCTCCTTAACCCATTGCTTGACTTAGATAGATAGATAGATAGATAGATAGATAGATAGATAGATAGATAGATAGATAGATAGATAGATAGATAGATAGATAGATAGATAGATAGATAGATAGATAGATAGATAGATAGATAATTCTGGAAAGGGTTCACTGCATCTGAAATTGGGTCTTTGGGCTTTGAAAAGGTTTATAATTTGTGGAGAAAACAGAAATCTTGAATGATTAGGATACAACTGATCAAGAAACCTTGAACTGAGCCCGTTTGACTGTATGCAGTAAGAGTCCTTTCAAGATCAGGGACCCACAGGGATTTCACAATCAGACACTCATGGCTATTCATTGAACCTGTTAGGGGTCTGCATATATAAAGGGTCTTTCTGGGACCTGCACGTGGATGGGTCTAACAGGAACCCCGCTGTGACATCGCTCTGGACAATCATGTGGCACTGCATCATGAAGGAAAGAAAACATGAAAGTAGCAACAACTCATTGCATCTGCTGTGTTCCTTTGGGTAAATGTATATTACATAAGAAAGAAAGAAAGAAAGAAAGAAAGAAAGAAAGAAAGAAAGAAAGAAAGAAAGAAAGAAAGAAAGAAAGAAAGAAAGAAAGAAAGAAAGAAAGAAAGAAAAAGAGTTTGAGGGTTTGTTTTTTTTTTTGAGTTTCAAAATGAACTTTATTAATCAGAAATTAGTTAATCATATTCCAGTACAAACAATACCAGACAAAGCACACATCAGTCATAAAAACGCCATGGCTTTTTTTCAGGCACGCAAATATCTTATTTAAATTACAGATCTTATTTGATTTGAAAGGGAGGAGTAAAGGGAAAGAGAATACAAAGAGTATGATGAGAAAGATGAGGATGTATTGTAAGAAAGAAAGAAAGAAAGAAAGAAAGAAAGAAAGAAAGAAAGAAAGAAAGAAAGAAAGAAAGAAAGAAAATATAAGAGTTAATTTAACAGTGTTGGTTTTACTGTGTAAACATATAATATGTAAAAATTATGAAACTGCAAGTCACTATGGATAAAGGTTTCAGTTGAATATATAAGAAAGAAAGAAAGAAAGAAAGAAAGAAAGAAAGAAAGAAAGAAAGAAAGAAAGAAAGAAAGAAAGAAAGAAAAAGAAAGAAAATATGTAACAAAGAAAGAAAGAAAGAAAGAAAGAAAGAAAGAAAGAAAGAGAAAGAAAAAGAAAGAAAGAAAATATGTAACAAAGTCAAATTAAGAATAAAATTTGTGAAAAAATGTAGTTGTGTCTCGAAATAAATGAATACAGTTAGTAAATTGTAATACTTTAAGTGACTACGGATAAAAGCTTCAGCTAAGTAGTCTGAGAAAGAAAGAAAGAAAGAAAGAAAGAAAGAAAGAAAGAAAGAAAGAAAGAAAGAAAGAAAGAAAGAAAGAAAGAAAGAAAGAAACCTCTTCTACGATGTCCAAGTATTTCGACTTCCACTTTAAAACCCATACCGTCCTGCCCATCCGAAAGCTTTGACCCCCGCTTAATCATTCCGGCTGTATGTATTAAAGCAAACGTTGCCGTAAATGAGGCGACTGTGGCTAAGGGCCAGTGTTTAAACCACCATATGCAAGCGCCTCTGATTATGAAGAGGCGGACACTCGAAGAGGACCTCGTTCTGCTGAAGCTGCTTCATCACAGCCAGTCCTGTACTGCAACATCGCGAGAAGAAATTCTGAACAGAAAATGGAAGTTATTTGTTCACCTTCCCATAAAGTCCTATTGTACATGCCAGGCTTACTTGACCTTAGGGTTAGTCTATAGGCGCTGTTAACTTTGTTATTTTACTCCAATGTGTTCTCCTTGCTCCACCTACCCAGAGCCTTTCTTATCTATCTGTCTATCTAACAATCTGCCTTTTGAAACATATCGTCGATTATTTAATTAAGATCTTTCTCATTTTGACCTCTGTATCTCTTCAGTCTCCTACATTTGCTAATCTCATTCCTACTCTACGTTTTGCTTCAGCTGATCACAGAACAAGCCCAGATCACACTTCCCCGTGGGGCAGACATTAAAGGTAAATGTGCAGCTACAGAGGCAGAGCTTCAGATTTCGTGGCTAAAAGACGCCTACACCTTCCGTCTGTTTTTCATTAAGGTAAGAAGACCTCGGTATTACTGACACTGTGGATGAATGGGACAAGTGGATTATGTTTGGTGGGATGGATGAAAGAAAGAAAGAAAGAAAGAAAGAAAGAAAGAAAGAAAGAAAGAAAGAAAGAAAGAAAGAAAGAAAGAAAGAAAGAAAGAAAGAAAGATGTCAATGCTATTTCACCGCTGTTTTACAGGAGGCGCATAACTTATCTAAAGGCCAAGATATCTTTTGGAAGATTAACAAAATGCAATTAATTTACGACTCTTCAGAAGTATCCCACTTCAATAATGCTGTTGAACGTAAGTTTCGAAGGGATTTTTTTCACTTCAATACAATAATATACAATAAATTATATGAATATGTTTATGAGGTGCTAAAGTGAAATTATTAAGTGCAAACACATAGCAGACTATATTGTTATTATTTTAGCAGTTGTAATAAAACATTGTCAAACATGAACCGCTTAATCCAAATCTAGGTATACTCCGTTATTATTATTATTATTATTGATGTCAATAGTAATGGAGGGGACGAGTAAAAGAACGCATTTCCCTTAATTGGCATTTCTCCAATGACTAATTTAAAGTTGTTTTTTTATTTATTGAAAGATTATTCAAATAATATTATACAATTCTAATAATACTATACAAATTGTCCTTAAAGTAATTTATATTTCTTATTTTGCTGTTATGGTTCCATTACACATACGTCAAAGTACGCAGATGTTGATTCATTTGAATTAAGTATTATTTATTGTAGGACGATTTCCGCCAACTAAATACTTTAAGTAAGTTCCTTTATTTCCGCATTTATTTGTTTAATGTTAAATCTCATTTTTCGTATTTGTGCATACGTATTAACAACCCTGAACGGAATCATTTTAAGAATCATTCAAAGGCTCGGGCCTTTAACGGGCGGATTGCGCTTTGGTAAACGTAAAGGGCTGTCTAAGCTTCGTTATTAACGCTCTCTGACTTTTAATGCAATCAACGGTGCCTGTTAGAAGCAGAAAACTCGTCTTTTCAAATTCGGTATGTCTCTCTTTGCGTCTTCGAGATACTCGTACGCCCGGCTGGGTCTTCGCACTGCCGCCGGTGCTGCGCCGCCGTCCGCTCCTTTTGTATTCCCGAGCCGCGCTGTACGCAATGCGCCAAACCGACTCTGTGCGCACTTCACGTGGGCTGCTCTCGGAGTCACTGGAGCCTCTACATATGAGTATAAAGAAGAAGATGAGAAAGGTGAAGATGCATTGGAAAGAAAGAAAGAAAGAAAGAAAGAAAGAAAGAAAGAAAGAAAGAAAGAAAGAAAGAAAGAAAGAAAGAAGTTTTAAATATACGCTTTACTAAATATTAACAATTAATACAAAAAACATCAAACAACAAAAAAAGAGAGCATCTTAAGTAACCTATTACTGTGTACTCTGCCATAGTTTTATAATAATTAATTCACAAAAGAAAGAAAGAAAGAAAGAAAGAAAGAAAGAAGAAGAAAGAAAGAAAGAAGAGAAAGAAAGAAAGAAAGAAAGAAAGAAAGAAAGAAAGAAAGAAAGAAAGAAAGAAAGAAAGTTGGGAGTGAAGTGAATTTAAAGTTCCAAATCAAAGAGGCCTCTTTTTCAGTAAAAGTCTGCTGTTTTATTCATTGACGTTGCACAAAATATCCAAAGAAGAAAAGGTGACACAAGTTTATCATCTTCGGCTCTCTCGGCCCTTATTCTTTTTGCTTCATTTCATGTCCGTCTATCTGTTTTTATGCTTTAGCTGGAAAGCACACTGCCAGTTCCCATCACCTGTCAGCCTTCGTGACTCCCAAAGGCAGGTCCTACGTGTGTCAGGCGCAGCAGACCCTCTCCTTAATAACCAGCGACCACCAGAAAGGAGTCACCGTCTTCATGTCTGACGTGCAGATCCAGCCGTTTGACATTCAAAGTGACTTCACCTTCAGTGACGGTAAGTTAATTGACAGACAGGTATATCTGTCCGGTTATTGATGTGAAAGATGCCGCGGAGAGAAACAGGTAGTGGAGAAAGGCACTATATATGAAAGGCACTCTGTAACAGATGAACAGATGTGAAGGACGCCAGGGAAAGAGTTTAACAGTTAAGGTGGGGACTTTCTCTCTGTCTCTCTCTCTCTCTCTCTCTCTCTCTCTCTCTCTCTCTCTCTATGTATATATATATATATATATATATATATATATATATATATATATATATATATATATATATATATATGGATCCTCGTGTTACGGTGCTGGAGATGTTATTGCCAACACGGACTGTCGGTGGTCTTTCTACCAGAACTTTAAAATCCAAAGGGAAGAACTGAAGCCCCCCCATCTCAGTTTTCGCATCGGGCTCTGAAGGCATTGAGTGCTGAATCACTCGGTGGACGAGGGCGACACGTTCAGACTCTCCAGTCCACTTTCATAATATCAGATAATGAGCTCCATGAAGCATTAATGTAATTACTCATCTCGTTTCGCCGTTCCCCACTGTACTGTGCGAGTTGTGCGTTGTGATCGCTTAAACTCAATTAGTGATGATTCATCACACCGTTCGCCAACATCTCTGCTACGCTCAGCTAGGGCAAGTGCCACAGTTGATTTAAATTCCAACTGGAAATATAGGAAGGTTCTTTTGATACTTTCTACGTGAATAGTGACAACTAAACCGGCATTTCTAGTAAATACACTTTGAAGCGTCCGCTCACAAAATAATCCACGGCCTACATATTGTCAGCCACACTGCAGACTAACTTTAATACATAATAATAATTATTTGTTCCATTTATATAGCACTTTTCTCACTGCACAAAGTGCTTTACATTGTGAGTGGGGAGCCACTTCAACCCCCACTAATGTGCAGCATCCACCAGGACGGAGGTGACGGCAGCCATTTTTACGGCAGTACACTCACCACACGTTAGGTGGTGAAGTGGCAAGAAAAGAGAGATAGTCGATTAGAGACAGGGGATGATTAGGGGGCCGGAGTGACTGGGCCATGGTGGGCAACGTAGCCTGGACATCGGGGTACACCCCACTCCTTATGAAGGATGTCCAGGGATCTTTAATGACCACAGAGAGTCGGGGTCTTCCTTTTAAGTCTCATCTGTAGGATGGCACCATTTTGACAGCACAGTGTCCTCGTCACTGCACTGGGGCATTGGGGTCCACGTTCAGACACACCACAGAGTAAGCGCCCCTGCTGGCCTCACCAACACCTCTTCCAGTAGCAACCCAAGCTTTTCCTGGTTGGTCTCCCATCCAAGTGCTGGCCAGGGGCCTGAACAGGCCTAGCTGCAGGTGGGTGACATAACGTTAACAAATCTGGGGGGAAAGTTGTAGGAGCTTTTTAGACCAGCTAGTTATTTTATTTTATTAATCATAATTGGCTGAATGCATATAAACGTAACTGTTAAACATGCAATAAAATTTCTTTCAAGGTGTCTAAAAACAACCCCCTGCCCTGTATGAGAGTTCATTGTTAAAGTGGTTTTCTTTTTGTACCCTTTTATTAGTAAGCATAATGCACAAACGAATAGTATTTTTTATTTAATAATAATTACATAAACTATCTGTTACAAATTATTGATCTTGGCTTTCAGAAAGCATTTGAGAAGGTCGTACATGAGAGGTTGGCCATTGATCTGAAAGAGATGGGAAGTCAGGGAGTAAATGGGTGCAGAATTGGCTCAGACACCGGAAGAAGAGGGTGAACTCATCAGAAATAAGAGTGGCATCCAGCAAGGGGCAGTGCTGGAGGTGCTGCTATTTTTAATATCTATAAATGATTGAGATAGGAATGTAAACGACAAACTGGTTACGTTTGCAGATGATACCAAGCCGGGTGGACTGGCAGATAATCGAGAATCTGTAGAATCATCACAGAGGGACTTGGGCAGCAGACGGGCTTGAGGAGGTTTATGGATGATGAAATGTAACGTCAGTAAATGTAAAGTATTACACGTAGGAAGTAAATATGTGAAGTTTGAGTACACAATGGGAGGTCTGAAAATCGAGAATACATCTTATGAGAAGGATTTAGGAGTCGTAGTGGACTATCAACTGGCAGACAGTGTGCAGAAGCCATTATGAAGGCTCACAGAATGTCAGGTGATATAGCGCCTTGATGTGTGGAGTGCAAGTCCATGGAAGTTCTACTCAAGCTTTATAACGCACTGGTGAGGCCTCATCTAGAGTCCTGGGTGCAGGTTTGGGCCCACCAGACATAGCAGCACTAGACAATGTCCAGAGAAGAGCGACTTGGCTGAGTCCAGGGCTACAGGGGATGAGTTATGAGGAAAGATGAAAAGAGCTGAGCCTTTACAGGAGATGAAGAGGAGACCTGATTGAAGTGTTTAAAATTATGAATGGAATTATTGCAGTGGATTGAGACGGTGACTTTGCAATGAGCTCAACAAGAACATGGGGACACTGCTGGAAACTTGTGAAGGGTAAATTTTGTGCAAACATTAGGACATTGCTCTTTACACAGAGAACCATAGAAACATGGAATAAGTGACCAAGTAGTGTGGTAGACAGTAGGGACCAATCAATGCTCTCCAAAATAACATCAAATTAAGTCAATAGGACTGGTGAGCTTTGTTGGGAAGATCGACCTGGACTATCAACTGGCGGACAGTGTGTAGAAGCCACTAAGAAGGCTCACAAAATGTCAGGTGATATAGCTTTATAACACACTGGTGAGGCTTCATCTGGAGTCCTGGGTGCAGGTTTGAGCCCACCAGACATAGCAGCACTGGAGAAAGTCCAGAGAAGAGCGACGAGGCCGATTCTGGGGCTACAGGGGATGAGTTATGAGGAAAGATGAAAAGAGCCGAGTCTTTAGTGTTGAAGCGAAAGAAGATTAAGAGGTGACCTGACTAAAGTGTTTGAAATGATAAAGAGAATTAGTCCAGTGGATCCAGATGGGGACTTTAAAATGTGTTCATCAAGAACATGGGGACACCGTTGGAAACTTGTGAAGGGTAAAGTTTACACAGACATTAGGAAGTTTTTCGTCACATAGAGAACCACAGACACATGGGCCGAGTGACCAAGTAGTGTGTCAGACAGTAGGACTTTAGGGCCCTTCAAATCTCGACGTGATGTTATGTTTCGAGGAGTTAAGTGGAGAGGACTGGCAGGCTTTGATGGGCTGAATGGCCTGCTCTCGTCTAAATCTTTCTAATGTGACCACCGAGGGCTGGAGATGTAAGGCCGCTTGAGTCAGCCTGGCTATAGGAAATGTGTATGTTGTGAGAAGAAGAAGAATGGATTGATTGATCAATCAGTTCATTAGCCCATTGGCAATGCCTGTAATTAATCCAATAATATGTTGAGGCTCCCACTTTATTCTCCTTATCTTTCTCCTACAGGAGGGGTTTCCAGCCATTAGACTTGTATCAAGGTAGCAGAAGCCCACTCACTTTAAGAAACAGAATAATACAATTTATTTTTAAACACAAGGATTACAGAAGTGTGGTAATGACATACCTATCATCACAGAAGACAGCCAAACACATAACACAGAGGACGCCGGCTGTTTTCGGGCTACTGAGTCGGTAACAATTACTTATGAAAGCTTTGTAATCACTCCACTTATTTTTAATTCTATGAGAAAACCCCCATTGTGTTTCAAAGCATTTGACTCGTCTTGGTGTCTAGATGTGCAGGACATCCATTTTTGTGCCCCCCCCCCCAATTTTGGCCCACTAGACCCCTCATTTTTAGGCCATTGCAGGACCACAACATGTGCAGAAAATGAGACCCTTATAATAAAGAGTAAATCAGTAGGTGTCTTTAGCAAAAAAAATGATGAGAAGGACTTGAAGTTGTGTGGGTCACATCAACCGACCGCAAGGGTTCACCCTCTATTGGGATATGAAGGGTCAAAGTTACTCCTTTACACAAACATTTGAGAAAATGGGGATTGGTAATAAAGGCCTATATTGGTAATACAGGTCGTGAATACAATCCTATTTTAGAGCTCTGATGTTTACTGGTGGCCGAGCCCTGAAAGAGACACCCCCAGTAGCTTAAGAACAGCAAATATCCAAACATAAGCATGTGGGGTGTCGTTTTAGTGTATTTCAGGGTCACTAATTGTAAATATAATGTTATTTTTGATTTTCGATCCTTTACTAGGATAGGGTCGAGCCCACTATGTAGGGGTTTCTTAAACTACGGATCATCGCGGGTCGAAAGTTGCTGGTTAATTAAGCAATAGAAAATGCTACGACAGTCATCCACGATTCTGCAAGGGGGTCAACTCTGATGGACAATCAACAAGGAATGGGTTTCAAATATATATATAAAAAATCGGAAGTGCGCTCCCCTTGATACTGAGAGCGAGGAAAAGGTCGTCAGAAGCACTTCCGGTTGTGCAATATTTCTCAAATCTCATATCTCTTTGTTTCTCGTCATAACTAATTGATAATATCGATACACAATCATTTATCTCTATTTATAGTCAGACTTTATATTAAAATGATATTTTCGCACTTAGGGAGGTCGAAAACGGTGGTGGAAATTTTTTCATGGTTACATATGCATTACCGAGATTACGTGCAAAGTAAAAAGAGTTATAGTGTTAGTATGATTTAATATTTGTTGCAATAAATTGCTACAGGTAACACTGCAATTAGCTATATTTAATTATGATAATGATGGTGGAAATAAAAAAAAATATTATTAAATTAAATGTATCACCAGGAACACGATGGGGATGTAGCAGCTTATCGTTCCCATTACATCCTTACATTTATATGGCCTGTTCAATGTTTACACATTATTGTTAAACTAATGATGTATAAATTACAATCTACAATCTATCAATCAATCTAAATTGCAAAATACAAACTTAATCGGCCAATCTGTATATTTGAATGTGCAGTTAAACTGTGTAAGATGTGTAAAGAACTCTTACGATAAAGATAAATCACTGCACAATCCTGTCTGGGCCTAATGTACACTCTGGACTGCTAACGCACAAACACTTCAAATGGTTTTAGCAGAAGGTTGCAATATAACAAAATGTGAAAAATGTGACAGGACTTGAATACTTTTTAAGTCGACTGTATATATATATATATATATATATATATATATATATATATATATATATATATATATATATATATATATATATATATATATAATACACATAATATATTATAATTTAGGACAAAGATAAAGATTTAGGTGGCACGGTGGTGCAGTGGTAGCGCTGCTGCCTTGCAGTTAGGAGACCTGGGTTCGCTTCCCTGCGTGGAGTTTGCATGTTCTCCCCATGTCTGCGTGGGTTTCCTCTGGGTGGTCCGGTTTCCTCCCACAGTCCAAAGACATGCACGTTAGGAGCATTGGCGATTCTAAATTGTCCCTAGTGAGTGCTTGGTGTGTGTGTGTCCTGTGGTGGGCTGGCGCCCTGCCCAGGATTTGTTCCCTGCCTTGCGCCCTGTGTTGGCTGCGATTGGCTCCAGCAGGCCCCTGTGACCCTGTTGTTAGGATATAGCGGGTTGGATAATGGATGGATGGATAAAGATTTGGGGCCACACCTCAACTCCATATATTGTAAAGATAAAAATAAATAATTGCTTTTCAATGAAAGGAACATCTCCAAAGACACAAGATTGAAATTAGGCCGTCCAAGATGGCGACACATCCGGTTAAATACAGGCCGGGCAGGATGAGGTGGGTCCAGGTGAATGGGCAGAGGAAGTGACATCAGAGGTGATGAGGTTGTCAATCATCCAGTCTACAGAGGTAGGAAGAGAAGTTAGAATACAGCGCCACCCTGTGGATCAGCAAGGGATTACCACCACCAGAGCCTTTAAGCCGTCCCCAAGGTATATGTGTCTGAAAGAGACAGACAGATATAGATAAAGGAATATAAAATGTATTACTAATTGACTGGTTGATTGTAACAAATTAATCAGTAATATAGAGAGCTTATACAGTCATATGAAAATGTTTGGGAACCCCTCTTAATTCTTTGGATTTTTGTTTCTCATTGGCTGAGCTTTCAAAGTTGCAACTTCCTTTTAATATCTGACATGTCTTATGGACACAGTAGGATTTCAGCAGTGACATTAAGTTTATGGGATTAACAGAAAATATGCAATATGCATTATAACAAAATTAGACAGGTGCATAAATGTGGGCACCCCAACAGAGATATGACATCAAAACTTTTGTCCTCTAGACGCTGTCCTCCTATAGCCTCTGAGGAGTGTCTGATTCTGGGTGGAGGTATTGTTGACCATTCTTCATACAAAATCTCTCCAATTCAGTTCAATTTGATGGACAGCCTGCTTCAAATCATCCCATAGATTTCAGATGATATTCAAGTCAGGGGACTGTGACGGCCATTCCAGAACATTCTACTTCTCCTTCTGCATGAATGTCTTTGTGTTTTGGGTCATTGTCTTGTTGGAATATCCAACCCCTGCGTAACTTCAACTTTGTGACTGATCCTTGAACATTATCCTGAAGAATTTGTTGATATTGGGTTGAATTCTTCCGACCCTCGACTTTAACAAGGGCCCCAGTCCCTGAACTAGCCACACAGACCCACAACATGATGGAACCTCCACCAAATTTGACAGGAGGTAGCAGGTGTTTTTTCTTGGAATGCGGTGTTTCTTCTTCCACCATTCAAAGCACTTTTTGTTCTGACCAAATAACTCCATTTGTGTCTCATCAGTCCAAAGCACTTTGTTCCCAAATGAATCTGGCTTGTCTAAATGAGCATTGGCATACAACAAGCGACTCTGTTTGTGGCGTGAGTGCAGAATGGGCTTCTTTCTCATCACCCTGCCATACAGATGTTCTTTGTGCAAATTGTGCTGAATTGTAGAACGATGTACAGATACACCAAGATGTTCCTGCAGGTCTTTGGAGGTGATCTGTGGGTTGTCTGTCACCATTCTCACAATCCTGCCAATATGCCGCTCCTGTATTTTTCTTGGCCTGCCAGACCTGCTGGTTTAACAGCAACTGTGCCTGTGGCCTTCTATTCCCTGATTCCATTCCTTACAGTTGAAACTGACAGTTTAAACCTCTGAGATGGCTTTTTGTAGCCTTCACCTAAACCAGGAGACTCCATAATCTTTGTTTTCAGATCTTTGGAGAGTTGCTTTGAGGATCCCATGCTGTTCCTCTTCAGGGGAGAGTCAAAGGGAAGGAAGCACAACTTGTGATTGACCACCTTAAATACCTTTATATCTCATGATGGGACACAGCTGTCTATGAAGTTCTAGGCTTAATGAGCTCATCCAACCAATCAGCATTGAGCAGTGACAGGCATTCAAATCAGCACAATGACAAGAGGACCCACATTTGTGCACAGCCAGTTTTTCACATTTGATTTAATGTCATAAAACTAAATACTGCGTCACTAAAAATCTTTGTTCAGAAAGCACCACAGTACTCAGATGTTCTAGGAAATGAAAGACAGACCACTGTTATCTTTATTGTTGAAAGGAGAGTCAATTATTACACAGGCTGAGAGGGGCTTCCACACTTTTTCATATGCCTGTATATAAAATAAGGTATTAAAGGGCTCCTGAATGAAATTAGAAAAAAGAGAGGGCTGTTCAATACATCAATCAAAGTTCTCAGTCCAAAACATATGATTTCAGAATGCAGTGCTTAGTTTCGTCTCCCTCAATCGACATTAAAAACGCACAGTAAATGACGACCATCCCTGTAACAAATCTCAGTGCCACTGAAAACAAAAAAGCAATGCAAATTCAGTCCGAAAAACTCACCTGTGCACAATGGGCATTTGTTCTCCGGTGACAAAACATTGATGTCATTTTAATTTTTAACAGTCGCTGTTCAGAGTCCTTTGCACATTAGAAAATACCCTTTACAAATATTCATGATGCAGTTTCATTAAATATGTATAGAAGCTCAATAACATGAAGTTTAAACGGATTCTCGTCTAAGCCATTGTGGTGCACAACATTAAAGACTCTTCCCCTCGGTTCTTAGTTGAATTTCAAAGACAAATTAATTCAGGTCCGCAGAGTTGTTCACAATGGATGAGTGGTCTATGAAGAGTGAAGTGTGAGGAGTTTTATTTCTCTTAAAAGCCCACATCTGTATTTTTTCATTGATGGTTATAATCATTCAGAATAATTTGTGGTTTGAAGAACTCGCATTGTCTTACTGCATTAGAAATGCATAATTAGACATGAATAAAAATTCAATTAAGCTAACAGATTAGTAAATAAAAGACCATCCAACCCTTTAATCTTATTCAAATTCACATTTGGACTGGAGACCAGTGATGTCACTTCCAGTTCCTGCCCTCCTGGACCCGCCCCTTCCTGCCTGGAAGCCATGTGACTAGTAGTTTGTCACTCTTTGAGTTAGTTCTGAACAGACATCTCCTCAGTTTGTTACATGCTGACATGCATGAGTGATAATATTTATATCTTCTTACATAATACGCTACTGTGGCTGTTCGTTTGTCTGTCCAGGATTTTGCTCACAAACCGTTTGACCTGAAATTTGGTACACATATACTATGTGACATCTACTATCTGCTTTCGGGGTCATGATTGACCTCCAAGGTTCTTCCTCTTTTTATTTTTATTTTATTTTATTGTAGAATCAACTCTCGGCAGCGGCCAGCAGGGCGGTAGAGTGGCGCATGTGTATGGGCGCCAATCTCATCCCTGCCACCTTCGCTGTCACTTCCCCTACCTCTTCATATCTTAAATCATTCTTGAGGCAGATTGAAGACTTAAGTGCCAGCTTAAGTGAAAAATTAAGGAAAACGTACTAAGTAACTGCAACACAAACACTGACAATCAGTTTTAACGTGAAAAGATGTTGACGGAAGAAGAGAAGAAGCGGGCTGCTAGGGTGGAGAAAAGAAGAAGAGCTGCTCTGTAAACGTACAGAGAAAGTGTGTGAAAACTAG